>NC_056557.1:33422993-33442122 GCF_013358625.1 Macadamia integrifolia
ACAAATAAATAAATAAATAATCTTTGATTTTTAAATATAATGTTAATTCAAGGATTAAAGTATCGGTATCGGTTGATCAAAATTAAGATACGTATCGGAGGGTATCGTATCGTATCGGAGATACACTAAGATACGCTAAAAATACACACATAAATGGATAGGAAACATTTTTTTAAACACTTTTGCATAAAGAATTTGTTAAAAAAAGCTATTGATAACATGTATTATGCATAAACACTAAATTGAGGGTATCGTACTAAGAATTCAAGGTCTGTAGTTGTCCCATAAATGTAAAATCCTTGTTCCCAACCTTAATTTCCACTTTAGTTAGAGAGAAATCCCTTAAAAAAATAGTTTTTTTTTCTGAAAAATTACCCATATTGGCCATTATATGACCGTAGCGCCGATACGTATCGATACTCACCGATACGTACCGATATATATATATATATATATCGATACTCACCGATACATGCTGATATATATCGATACATACCGATACTCACCAATACGTACCAATACATACCGAAACGTATTTACCTCAATTTTATATTTTTCATAGAGTCGTATCGAGGCATGTCGTATTGTATCGATGTGTATTAGTGGTGTATTTATGCATATTGGTATGTATTGTAGGATATATATCGATACGAAATGATTTAAAAAAATCAATGTATCGTATCGGTGTATATCGTATCGACCGACTAAATTTAAGATACGTATCGGAGGGTATCGTATCGGTATCGAAGATACTTAAAACCATGTGTTAATTGCTAAAAATAGCAGTTCACAGGTCAAACAAAGGATAGGAGTACATGTGCTCATCTGGAATCAAACATATGCCTCCAAAATTCTTCTGAGGATGTAAATGGAGTGAAATTTGAGAGGATATAACACTAATGTTGTTCAAATCCGATATAAATAATTGTTTTCCCAAGTCCATACTTTAAGAATTTGAATATTCATATGTGCGACTCCAGTGTCCTATCATTTATTTTATAATGTATTAATTTTGGCATAGTTTTTCCACACGATCTATTTAAGAGGATTTTTTTTATCCTAAAAATCTTTCGCATGGATGACAAAAAAAAAGCATATCGAGTGCACGAGACTCCCATCGCTATAGATCTGGGAAGGATCATAATATATAAAGTCTTACCACCATTTGGAGAAGAGATTGTTTCCTAAAGTAGAGCTAGAGGTGAAGCTGGTGGCATCTGCTCGGGAGTGGAAGAGGGTTGTTGAGGTTGCTCGGTGGTGGTTTGCTATGTGGTCGTTGCTTGCTACTTGGGGGTTCCTAGCCAGTTTACTCGTATGGGGTTGTGGTATGTTTGACCTGATCGATTATGACCCGATGATCAACCCATGACTTGGAGAAGTATATAATGTATTATTGTCTTGTTGAGCAAGTCATTGTAATTTGGGGGTTTTTTTGATGTAGGGTTTCAGAGCAAGTTTTCTCGACGTTGTTTGGGTATAATCTCTCTTCTACATAGTGAAACATCTTCTTCTTCGCCCGAGGACGTAGCACACTAAATCCGTGTGTGAACCTTGTTAAATCTCTGTGTTGTACGGATTTGTGTTTGTTTAATTTCATATTTGTTGATGTTTCCTATAATGGTAATGATATAATCTCTAATGACATGAAAAGACGCCCTTTTATGTGCTAACAAAGAGTAAAAAAAATCTCCTCGGGGAAACTAGGTTCAATATTTTTTTTTATTCAAAAAACAAAGTTAAAATTAAAGTAAATGAGTAAGAATATTGTTGTCATGACTCATGATTAAAAAAAGGCAAGCGATTTTTCAGCCATAGTTTTTTGACTAATCTGGCTAAAAGAACAACCACCTCATTTGTAGGCCTGAGCCAAACGAACAGATTAAAGAGGAGATTATACACATCCAAAAATAAAAAGGCAATGCTCAGAGGCAATGACGTGTTTGTCAGGTCAAAAAGTAAGTGTTCTCTAAATCTTTAGAGCTGTTCTAGACTTCCTTGATGCTCCATCCCTTCAATTTAACTTGCTGCATCCAAAGTAGGAGACCCCGTGTGCCTGTTTCAACAGAATTTCCTATCATCAAGCAGTCGGACATGACTCAAGAGTGAGAGACATTTTCTTTCCACAAACATTAAGACAGGGGTTCGAGACAATGGCACAATCATGATAATAAAGTTGAGTTTGATATTGTAAAAAGAAGAGGTTCAGGTGTGGAGGGGGTTAACTGTTGTTGAGGTATTTCCTGATGTCTAAGAAAACTAGGTTCAAATTGGTGTGCAAAGATTGAACACTACCCATTTAGGTCATTTCAGAAAAAAAAATAAAGAATAAAGTTACTGCTACCTGGTAGCAGGAAATTTCCAGTTGCCAATAATTGAATGTATTGAAATAGAAAAATCCCCTATGCCTATGGTTCACAAATACACCGCTTAGGTTCAGTATTTTCTAAAATACCCCTTCTAGTCGGACTGGGATTCCATTTCGACGCCTGCAGTTATGGGTAATAGGAAAATTTTACCCAATTATTTTGGAGAGAGATGGGGGTGTTGGCGGAAGGTGCACCCCCAACACTCCCAACAGAGAACATCATCCCTTTAAAAATTACCCCTCTTTTAGCACTATAACACCATCAACCCAACCCCCCAAAAGCCAAAAACCCCTAGGTGAGGGTGAGCCCCACCAACTTCTTTTCTCATATGGTGAATTCCAAAGCTGATTTTTTTTTTCAGAGTGAAAATAACAGTTCATTCATCAAGATAAGAAAACTAAAATATTTACATTTGTCCCAGTTGACATCAAACTATTACTTTTGTGCATAATCATATTGGGCAACTGTTTAAACAAATTCATTATATTGGATGGAGGGGAAAAGCAAAAAATTTTCCAGCTTATGAGAATTATATAATTCAGACTAGGGACAACCAGTTCCATGGTCAATTACAAAAACTGGAAGTGTCACCAGTTTTGTACCTCATTCAAGTCACACCAACTTCCAAAATACCCCAATCATGGTCCTTTGCGAGCTATTTGAGTATTGAACTGGCTTACCTATATATCTAACCAAATTTGATCAAGCCTAATAGGAAATCTATTTGAGAAAGTATGAACAACTGTCAAAAGGTGTCAAGTCCAGTATAAATTCTCAAAACAGCCCAAATGCATGAAAAATTAATGTAATGGAAAGGAAGTATACTCCCATATTCACACTACCTTTCTCTGGACAATCCAAAACACAGCTCAAGTGAAAAACAAAATGGAGTGAGTTTGTTCTCTTTCCACTCACGTTTAAGACACATCCCCTAGTTTTTAAGCAATGAAACTTAACCAGTGAGACGCCTGTGCGGTTTCCTATCATACAAATATTCCCATCAAAGATAAAAAGATAAACTGACACATATATATCTAAATAGGGTATATTGGCTTATCATTAATAATCCTCAAACATGTGGGCTGAAGCTCAACTTATTCCCACATCCTGAACAGTATATAAAATAGCGGGGCCTCTACACCAGCATGCCCAAAGCTGAAACCAATTTCACCTATACAAGTAATGTCATCCGCACAAGAGTAAGCCATTGGAAGAAGGGAGAGTCATATAGAGGGGCAAAGTGCAAATATACGTTAGGACTTCCCCTCCTCCTCGCTCTGTAGAACCCTGTGCAGTTGGAATGTCTCTCCTTGATCACCATTCAATGACCTTCTCTCAAAGCAACAAGCAGTCAGCTGCCTCAGCAACCTCTCGAGGCATGACTGTAAACAGCTCTCTGGATCTTTCAGGCGGGGATTCGTTGACAATACCATGGAATTGAGTGCATCTGCCACGACTTCTCTCTGGCATAAATCAAGAAGATACGCAACAGGTGATTTCATGGGTTCTTCGTATGCCAACAAAGCAATGCAGTCCTGGAAAAGATGCATCACTTCAGAAACATTCAGAAACATCGCCCACCAAAGTATACAAATTCTGGATTTTCAAACTATTATTACTTGCATTAATGCAAAGGATATACAGAATTTAACATTATAGGAAATTTACAAAAGGGTTTAACAAATAAATAAGTGATAATGTCTCGAAGACTGGTTGGAAATATGTACCACATTTTTTTTCCCTCATCCGGTCTTCGAGCTATCATCACTTACTAGATTTTGGATATAATTTTATGGGTCACATACTGAACCACTTGGATGGGTGGTCCATTGTTTCAGAATTTTCTAGTTTATTCCCAGCTGTCCAAATATCAAACTTTAATGCCCATTTTGCATGTGTGCATCAGACAATGCAGTCAATTGGAAAATCATTCACACTTCAGACCACGATGTTGATAGTACCTGAAGTATATAAGGTATCTGTGCAATCCCAAAAAATCTCGCCAATTCAGCCCTAGCATATTTCACAGCATCCTCAATGTCCCCAACCTATATATGAACCACACAACATGTCTTCTATATTAACACAATTGATAAGCAACCATTTATTTGTGGTATACTTAATATGGATATTGAACAAACAAAAATATGCATGACTAGAATAAAGTACATGGAAATAATGACAACATATCTAGCAGACCATATCAAATAATGTGGTATTTACTAAGTTGCGTGGGCTCAAGTGTGGGTATATGTCTACCAGTGGAATCCATCTGATCATTTTTCTTTTCTTTTTCTTTTTTCTGGGTAAGAATCCATCAGATCATTACATCTTAGGATATAGGGACTCGGCTAGTATGCATCACCAGGTAGGAATGAGTACACAGACACATCATACAATACAAGTATATACAGTTCCCCAATAATCAAACAAGCTAATGGTCTGGACACATTGCTATATCCAAAAATTATAACATTTAGCTGCAAAAGTACACAATTATGAACTCGCAAGATGATTTAACTCTTTTGTTTAGAAAAATGCATATACTTAGAAGGATGCTCCTGGGCAGTGTTCTTTTTCCCATATTAAATAGTCCGTGGGAAGCTGACTCAATTTCTCAAGGAAATAGACTATTAAGTCCTCTCCAGCATCTAGAATCACTCATCAACTTGCCTTGGAGAGCATTAAATGAAACCAAAACAAAGCATGGTAGCATGCCAAAAATTGCATATAACATAAACCATTTTCATTAAATAGATGTTCACTTTCAAGAAAAATATATAAAGAGAAGATATTTACCCGAACAAGTTCAATATATTTCTGACAATGCAGTAGAAAAAAAATAGTGGATGATTTATTCTGCAGGAAGCAAACATTTTATAAATGTCAGCTAGTCAGAAAGATCACTGAACCAAAGAATGATAATATTTTAATCCACATAATGATATAGATGTTAATAAAATAGAAAACAGAATATTTTGAAGACCACCAATCCATGTAAAAAAAATCAAGGGGAAAAACTACTGCAGCTGTAATAGAAAATATACACCACCCTAAATAACTTAAAAGCTTAGAAAAAGCAAGGGATATAATCAACATCAATGAAAAATTGGTCACCAGATTAGCAGCAGGCAATACATAGTATCAAATGAATTGGATAGCTCAAGCGTTTAACGAAAGGAACACCAAAAAATGCTCAGAAATGGTTGAGGGAACCTAAATACAGAGTCAACTTGACAGTCAACACAATCAAGCTAAACAAGTTAATAATATGAAACTATGAAAATAAAAAACATCATCATTAATTCATTATTTGATGTAGGACCTATTTCTACCTGGTGTCTGAAGACTTGGGGCCCGAGTATGGGATTGACAAGCCCAGCCACCAGGATCATGTCAGTGATTTGACAAGGCCACAAGCAGGGGTACTTTTACTTACCCCCTCCGTTGAATAAAAAAAAAATATTCCCTCTTTTACTCTTCTAATAAAACAATGCTAAGTTCCGCAAGAACAAAGACAGTAAGACAATGTTTCTCATTTTGTTTATTAAGTTGTTCAAATTAGAAAAAAACAGAGTGAATTTTTGGAACCAAGGAACTAGCAACGGCAGTCAGCAGCCAGTCCAGCCTGCTGGCTTATCTGCCACATCACAAAGGATATGTTCACTTCTAACCAACTGGAGAGAAAGGCTTCCAACCAATCTCCAGCCTTGGCATCCTACCAAGGTTTCCCTACTGCATCCCACAGTAGAGCAGTTTGGATCCCAGAGAACCATGATACATCTCTGACAGAACACACGAGCTCAAGGCTAAAATATTTCCCCAATCATTCTTTCTACTACAGCATTCCATTGTTTAAATAAAAGACCAAAAATGTAAACTAACTAGAAACCCTTCCCTACATGGACAGCAACTTGGACTAAAAAAGAAACTAATAAAATAAAATAAAATAAGGACAAGACATATACCCTGTATCGTGACTACGCTTTTTTTAAAATAAATAACTAAAGAAAGAACCCTGCATTACTTAGTGAAATTATTCTGAAAATCTAGGAATCTTTAATCCACGCAATCACTTATTTAATTGGGCCCCATAGCTGTTGTCTTCAAGACAGAGTAGATCTTCACATGCAAGAAACAGCTTGGACTGAGGATACATTTCCAGAATTCTAGGAGACAGTAACCACAAGCGCCTAATCAGAACCCCACCAGGTTTCCTATACACAGGCTGCAGAATCTGAGAGCGAATCTTCTGAAATTTAGGAGATTTTCCTGATCGCAAGCTCTCCCTTTTCTGTTTCATTTACTTGAGATATTATTCATAGATAAACAAATACCCCCTATTTGAATTCAATTAAAATAGTTTAAAAATCAAATTCCAAATTGATAAAAAGTCAAACCCCCAGTCCAAGAACAAAAATTGGATTTTTGGTTGTAGGAGCGATTTTCAACTTTCAAATGCGGATCCTTTGATAGCTAATGGAAGTAGATTCTTGACCTTTTTAATGGGAAGACTTGCATTGACTCCCTTGGGAAGCTTACTTTGGGGCTTTGGTCTATCATATATGGAAAGAGCGCAATATCAGGCTTTGTAGAGGCAACTCTAGATCACAAGATCAGAAATTGGACTCCCATCACTTTTGATGTGCGTTCCAAAGTATCCATCAGGCCATGCATCTCGTCAGCATGGAATCATCATGTTGCCTCTACTTGGAACTTATCTTTAGATCTCCGTCCAATGCATAGATCTTCTTTTGATTTAGGCTGTGTTTCTTTCCATGTTTTCAGCTTTTGTTTGTATTTTCTCTCTCTCCCCCCCTCCCAAAACCCCAATTCTTTCCCTCTCCCCTTTTGGAGTTGGATGTTCCAAGAAGTATATGCCAATTCAAAAAAATAATAATAATAATAATAATAATAATAAATAAAAAGAAGAAGAAGAAGAAGAAAAGACCAGGAAACAGAATCAGTGAATCCTGATCATAATAGACAAAACAGCACTGGGTGGATACCATGAACCTTTTAAATGTCCGATTGAGCCAAGATTTGAAAAGGAAGCTTTTCAATCAAAGTACTACAACTACTTAAAATTTCCATCAGTTTTGCAGCTTCCTGCACTTTTTAGTAAATTATAGAAGGCTGGCTATGATTGGATCTGAATTTGGGTTTCAATTTTAGTTATTTGGTTTAGTTTAATTACAATTTCCTTTCAGTTAGTGTTTCATGTATTCTTGTCTGAAGCTAGTGGGGCCATTTTTTGTGGGAATAGGGTTTATTAGACCCCTTAAACATCACCCATGTCCGTGACTTGGAGTGTCTACAAGTTGGGGCACTTTATGGCCCCACATTAAAAAGAAAAAAAAGATTGTGGTTGCATAGAAGCTAAGAATTGCTGTCACTTTTCTTCTTAATTATTTTGGGAGAATGTGGCATAGATCTTGAGTACAAAACATATGCCAAATGAGTGGAGGAGAAGCATTGTGGTTCCGATTTATAAAAACAAAGGAGATGTCCAAAACTGCAATAACTATAGAGGCATAAAGCTTATAAGCCAAACTATGAAGCTATGGGAAAAGGTTATTGAGGCCCACCAAAGAAAGAAAACCAAGGTATCGGATAACCACTTTGGTTTTATGCCAGGGAGATCAACAACAAAAGCCATTTATCTCCTAAAGAGGCTTGTGGAAGTTTTTAGAGCCCACAAAAAGGATCTACATATGGTCTTTATTGACCTAGAGAAAGCACATGATAGAGTCCCGAGAGAACTAATTTGGCATGTCCTTCAGAAGAGGGGTCAGATTAACTATGTGGATATAATTAAGGACATGTACGAGGGAACGTTGACGAATGTGAAAACGAGACGGACAATGTAACGAATTCTCGATCACAATTGGGTTACATCAAGGATCTGCTCTAAGCCCCTATCTGTTTGCACTCATTATGGATGACCTAACGACGCACATCCAAGACTCAGCCCCGTGGTGTATGCTATTTGCGGATGATATTGTCCTGATAAATGAAACTGTGGATGGGATTAATACTAAACTAGAGCTATGAAGATCAAACTTGAAATCAAGAGGTTTTAGGTTAAGCAGGACGAAGACAGAATATATGTTGTGCCCCTTCAGTCAATCTAAAGGAGGGGAGGGAGTGGTGAAGCTTGGGGAACAAGAATTACCTCCGAGGGACTGTTTTAAAGACTTGGGGTCTATCATTGACAAAGAGGGAGGTATAGAGGATGATGTTGCTCATAGGATTAAAGTGTGGTGGATGAAGTGGAGAGGCGCGTCCGGAGTATTATATGACAAAAGAATACCTATTAAAATCAAGGAAAAATTTTACAGGACAGTGATACGACTGGCTATGATGTATGGAGCAGAATGTTGGGCCACCAAGAAAAGTAATGTGGACAAACTGAGTGTAGCTGAAATGAGAATGTTGAGAGGTATGTGCAGGAAGACCAGGATAGATAAGGTAAGAAATGAGAATATGAGATATGAAGTGAGGGTTGCACCAATCCATGACAAACTCCGCAAGAGCCGTTTCAGGTGGTATGGCCATGTCCAACAGAGACCAATGGAGGCCCCGGTACGGAAGAATGACCAGATTCATTGGGAAAGCGCTAGAAGTAAGGGCAAACCTAAGATGACTATTAACGAGGTGGTACGACAAGATATGCAAATTGTAGGGCTCGATCCTAGTGTGACTTCGGATAGAGTTTTGTGGAGGACAAGAACCTGTGTCGCTGACCCCCTATAAGAGATGTTTCCATGATGTGTCTCTATATTCTATGATACCCTCTAAACTTTTTTCTCCTTTTAACTTATCTTTTATGCTTCATTACTTTCTATTACTTTACTGCATTGGATCCATGTAGCCGACCCCATCTAGTTGGGATAAGGTTATGTTTGTTGTTGTTTGTTGTTGTAATCTATCCAGAACATATTTGTTGAGAAGCAAGAGAAGCAGGGTAGGCGTAGGTCAACACTTTCCTTTTCTTTATTAGTTGTTCCACATGAAAGTGAAATTTTTAAACTAGAAAAATTAGTTTTTTTTCCCTATTAGTTTTAGTTTTGAAGGTCTATTGCATAAAATAAGAGGATGTAAGGCTGGTTCACTAAGGTGAACAACCCCAGTTGTTTTTCTAACTCCAATCCGAAGACCAGATCTGATTTACAGATCAGAGGTCCAAAGGAACTCACAGAAATCTGGATGAATAGGAGGGAGCCTACAGCTGGCTATAGGGAGCTCTGATGGGGTTCAACTTCTGGTCAATTGCTCCTCTTGTGGTGCGGATCAAACCCTCCAAAGGGTTTTGTAACCTTACCTCAGGTTTGGGAGATTGAGAAGAGTTCCCAATTAGGAAACTAATGTCAGCCTCCAAGAACAGATGGGAACTTTAGTTGGTCACCAAACTTGGGTCGAGTGGGCCTCTTGGGGGATGGAAGGAGACCCCAAAAGGGCTTGAAGATTGGCCTTCTGGTTGGGGAGATCTGGCTTGGTTGATCTCCTTCAAGACCCTGACACTAGGGCTAACTTCGATCTCTACTCTTGGCTGCTTCAATTGAACCTTTTAATGAGGCTTCTGAACTTCAAACAAGCTTGTAATGATCACTCAAACACTCTCACAGCAAACAGAGAGAAAGGGGATGAAAAGGGGGGAGAAGTAAGGAATGGGTATCTCACCCCCTCAGGTTTTGGGTATCACACACCTCAAGGGATTATTCATCTCACGGTCTCACCTCTCAGCAGCCTTTCAAACATGAGTTTTTTTTCTTATGAATAAAGTATATATTAATCCAAGAAGAAAAAATATATAAGGGAAAAAAAGAGGGGGGGAGGGAGGCACACGACCAGCTAAAGGAACAAACCCAAACAGAAAAAAGGAGAAAACCTCTAATGGATACAAACCCTCAAGGGGAAAAGGGGGGAATAGAAGATGGAAGATTCTAGGAATCAACAATAAGCCTACTTCTAGGAGCGTCACGGACCGGGCAGAGCAAGAGGGTAGCAATTTTGGTGGAGATCTCAAATGAGATGGCATTCCAAATCCTTTCAAAGGAGCGGGAGTTGGACGTCCATCTACGAAGGTTCCTCTCCATCCAAAGATGGTTGATGGTGGCACAAAAGGCGAGCTTAGCAACGGTGTCACAAATGGTGGAGCCATAAAAGGTCATATCAATCCAAAGCCATTCCCTACTAAGAGAGAGAACTCTCCTACTAGAGGGCCAATAGCGAGAAAGGACTTCCAGATTGAAGAAGAGAAAGTGTAGGAGAAAAAGAGATGATCAACATCCTCAGTTCCTCTCCAGCAAAGGCAACAATAGGGGGGGGGCCTGGAATGTGGTGGTGGATGCTGTGAAGCTGTGGCGAGGGATGTGGCCTTTGAACCATAGGACTTTGCATCAAAGGGCAGGCTGGGCTTTAGTCCTAACAAAGTCCTAGGCAAAAGAAGAGTTGAATGTCTTGGTAGGAGAAGGATTCCAAAGAATAGAGTCCTCCCTCTCTCCATGCCTAGGGGGAAGAGCTGGAAGAGAGGTCCAGATACTATTCAGAGAAGGAGGAAGGGGAGAGGAGGCTCATCCATCATTACGGAGGATGGAGGAGACAGGAGCCATCCTGTCCAACCCCGAGGAGTAAACAGTGCTGGGATTGAGAAGATGTACTTCTGAAGAGTGCCAGGGATCCAGCCAAAGAGAAGTAGAAGCTTCGTTCCCTATGGTATAGGTGATAGCCTCTAACGAGTCAGGACCCGGAACAGTGGAACAAACGGAGTTGGATTTCAGAAGCTAAGAGTAGACTTAGGAGACCCAGATGCTGTTCTTTTTAGAGGCAATTCTCCATATCAGCTTGAGGATGTCAGCTGCGTTCATAGTTGTCAAGGTGTCGCCTAGGCGACGACTAGGCGTCCAGGCGGTTTGCTTGGGGCCAAGGCGACAGTCGCCATGTTGCACTGCATGTCGCCTTGTGTTTTTCATTTACTTAAGATATTATTCATAAATAGGCAAATACCCCCTATTTGAATGCAATAAAAATACTTTAAAAATCAAATTCCAAAAGGATAAAAAGTTAACCCCCCAACCCAAGAACAAAAACTAGATTTTGGTTATAGGGGCGATTTTCAACTTTTAAATGTTGGGGTTTTTCTCAATTATGAAAATTTTATAAATTCTATCATGTTAATACATTGCTAAACACCAAAAGTCCGGTGACATAATATTTTTTTTTTTATAACCATAAAATTATTTTTATTCAGGCGATTTTAATAGCATTCGCGCACTTAAAATTAAGTTTGACCGGAGCATAACTTTGTCATTAGAACTCATATTTAAGTAATCTTAGACTTGTTAGAAAGTTGGTTTTATGTTATAACTAATACAAAAAGTCTCATATAAAAATAAAATCATTTGATCAGTCAAACTTATTATAGAACAAGAGCATTTATCTAAATATTGATTTCTTATAACTTAATATGACTTAATGTTATTTTTTTATGATTTAATATGGCTAATTGTTGATTTTTAATTACTTGATGTTGCTTAATCTTTATTTTTTATGATACAAGGTATATATAGCTTACTAAATAATGTTAGAAAATAGGAAAAATAAAAAATAACACTTGGTCGCCTTGTTCGCCTTAAGGCGGGCCCCTTCTCGCCTAAGTGCTTAGGCAACCCTCCACCGCCTTGGTTCGCCTTGGCACCATGACAACCATGGCTGCATTCATGTCTTTAATGCACCTGATGCCAAGACCTCCCTCAGCTTTAGGGAGGCAGACAAAACTCCAACTGGAGGGGCGGAGGAACTTGGTGGAATCGGATCCCTTTTAGAGAAAAGAGCTGATAAGAGACTCAATAGCTTTGATGGTTGGGGGAGGGTGAACAAAGATCACAGACATGAGTTTTTACTCACAATTCAATAATCAATTCTGTCTTTAGTACAATCGATGGGTGCCTCCTTATAGGCTTACATAGCTGATTTCTGAAATAGGAAACTAAAAATTGGAAATAAACTTCCTAAATTACTTCTAACTTGCTAACCTATTAGGAGTAATTTAACAACTTCCTAGTGCAGTTGGTGAGTTGTGGTTCACACAAAGCCCACGCTTACCAGGACGTCTAGAGTCCAAGACTCCTGGCTGTTATCTACTTCCTCATCTTACCATAAAAAATAAAAAAAAAATAAATAAATAAAAAATAAAAAAAGAGGAGTAATTTAGTAACTAACAACAGAACATAAAAAATAAAATAAAAATTAGCCTAAGTTACAAAATAGAAACTACTTGACTAAAAAAATAGGAAACTAACTTGGACAATCAAAATAGAAACTAAATCCTAGGCTATCTTGGTCAATTCAATAGCTGCTGGAACTCTTCTTTGAAGCTGCTATCTTCTAAGGGCACCTGTAAGTACTTCTAGAAGATCCTTTTGAAGACAAAAACTGGAAGCCAAAACACAGCTGGTTGATGGGAAGATGGGCTGCTGCTAAGCTGGCCTGAAAGTCCAAAAAGGAAACCAAGTGACTACCCAAATCTGGGCTGAGAAGCTGCTGTCCGATGGGCTGGCTGGTCCAAGATTGGACTTGGTTCAATGGGGCTAGCAGCCCCTTCCTAGTGCAAGCTTGATCAACATCATAAGAAGTTTGTTATTTACTTCTAAATATAAATGGGTTGATATATCAAATAGATAAGCCTTCTATTTTACCTATAAATATATGAAAAGTTGAAATGGAGTCATAATCTTCTCCTTCCCCATCGATGTTGACGATACAACGGTCGGGAGAACTGTTGAAGAACTTGATTCTGGAAGTTGTCGAAGACAAATCAGAAGAAGAATACCAAGTACCTCCCATCTTCCATTCACATTAGAAGTCTCTATTTCAATTTTAGATTTTAATTAGGAAAGTTTTAATTTCAGTTTATTATATAACGGGAAGTAAACCCAAGTTATTGGGCGGATTTGAGAATGGAGTGAATTTGAATTGTTTAGTGCCTGATAAGTACTTGCAAGGTCGTGTGACCTCCTCCCCACTATTTCTTTGCAACTCCTCTCCCTCCCCTGCAACTCTAAGTTCTGTCAAGGATTTCTTCCCTTCCCTTACCGACTCTCCATCACAACTCTTCTATGGCAGTGGCAGCTGCTACTACTACTCCATTTTCTTCATATTCTTCCCTCTTCCCCAACTATTCCCCTTCCCCCCACCCCCTCCCCAACCTCTTTTCGCTCTCTATTCCACAGGTATTTGGGACATAGGAACCTAGACAGCTTGGCAACTAATCACAAGGACAAACCATGAAAATCCCAATGCCTAGGCAGCAGATTGACAACTATAAGTGATCTCAAGAATTTCATTATTGCAGTCTCGTGGAAAATCTCCTGAGTTCAAGTTTTAGAAACCCAGATCTAAAATTAGTTGTGAAAAAACCTACTATAGTTGTCAAAAATGTCGCTTAAGCATCCAAGCTCTTTCTTGGGTCCACGGCAACTGCACGCCAAGGCTTTAAGTATCGGTATCAGGTATCAATCATAGGACCGGAAAGATGCAAGATACGCTAAAGATATCGATGGAAATGATCAAGAAATGCATGGATGTGCTTATGATACATATAAAATACAGTTTTGAAGAATAAAACACTTTATTATGCACTGTGTAAAATATAATCCTGATGCAAGGATTTGAGTCGTTTTTACCTAACCTAGTGATGCATAACCCCAATATAAAAGTTATGTAAGCACCCAAAAAAACAAAGAGCTTTGCAATTTTACCGCTTTCTCGCACAAATCTATTTCAATCCATGATATGAACACTATATGTCACCAAAACTTGATGAAATGGTGCAGATTAGAATCGTCTTTTATGTTAGATGATTTCCTTTAACTCATATCAATTGCTCTCAGTTTTGCATCTCACTCACAGTTCCTAAGTCGCATTTTACCAGTATCACACCATATCATATTGTATTAGTCTCATATCGAATCATATCGAACTCACCAAAAAAGGATATCGGAGCATATCTTATGTAAGACTAGATCACATAGGACCTAATCCCAGGCAAGATCTAAAAGTCTGGGCTGAAATATGATAAAATTGAGAACTCACAAAGCATAGCTCAGATAGAGCTGAACTTTGGATCGAATGGAGATCCTATATGAGAGAATGAACCATAAAAAATTGAACAAATTCTTCCAGCTGGATTGAGAGATCTGCTTGTTGCAAGAAAAATGAAACTTTTGGTGATTCTTCAAGGACCGGAGTTGGAAGTGTCGGATGATCCTCAAATCTGGATCAAGTGGTACTCCTAAGGTCCTCAACAAACCCTCAAAATCCTGCAGTGGTTAGAGATCTGGTTATGCACTCGAACATTCTTTCTGTAAACCCTGAAGTTGGACTCGGTCACCTGGTTGTGTGTGTCTTCTAATCAGCAATCTTAGAAGACTGCAATCTCACTTTAAACAGTAGAGAAAGATAAAAATAGAAGAAGAAGATGGAGGTAGGGGTAGGAGAATTTCTATCTCAGCCTGAGACTCTCACCCATAGATATCCTAACTGTTGAGCATCCTATCTTAGGAATAAAGAGCAGCAATGGCTGTAAAATTCGTTCTTTCATTAATTCTCAAAGTATTACATCAACTCCACTTATATAAATGAGGGTACAACATTACAATTTAGAAACAAAATAAAAAAAGGAAACTAACATAAAATAGAAACTAATGACTTTTAGTACTAACTATTGACTTGTACTCTAAGAAACTAACATAAGACAATAGGGAAACTTTCTAGAAGATTAAATCTAACTTTGGCTACTTGTTAACACAAAAATGGAAACAAAAAGGGACCAAATTACTGTTCACGTGAACAGTAATTTTTGTTTTGGGTCGGCTTGATGGGGCTGGCTGGTCTAGTTTGATGGAACTAGCAGTCCTCTTCTTTTGCAGGCTCAATCTACATCATATTGTATTAATATAGCTTTTATGTTGGACATAAGTATAATCATCATACATATAGTCATATACAACACACCTAGGGTGACTAGCCTACACATAGGTGTGTGCCTTGCCACCTAGTCGCCATGACAACCATGAAGCCTACAACTACTTACTCCTTGCATTTTCAAGTAATCTTTGCTTAATTCTGAGTATTATTTCATCTGTTTCCTATATAATACTTAACTCATGATTTTTTCCCATTGGATGACAAGGAATAATAATTATATTCTGTTTTTCAATAACCTATTTTCTAAAACTCATTAAGAAAAAAACCCCCTATTTTCTCTACAATGTCTACTTGATTTCTTCTTCGATATTTCTTAATAAGTCATCTGTTAAAAACTTAATATAAAAAAGGGAAGGGTGGGAAAGAAGAACTGTGGTGAAGGAAAGAAGAAAATATTTTGGACCCCAACTTTGTCTTGTTCTTTTGAAATCAACCAGCAAAAAAGAACAGAACTTCATCCAAGCTGGTGCCACTCAGACAAGAAACCTAATTTCAAGTGGTACAATGCAAGTGACAAACCCAAGTCAAGTTAAATTGGTAAATATCCTTATGGTATCTCAGCAACTCATGTGATTCATACAAAGGAAGAAATAAACAGTTACAATCTCCACCAAATTGCACTCTAAAACCACAGATTAGATTCCTTGAGTTAGATCTTTGAAAAATTCTCATAAATGTTGAAAGATGATTAGGGGCCAACAAATTTAAATCCATATACACAGGATGGTACAGCCATCCCAACATGCTGCAGACAAATTGAACAAATTCAGACCCCATAAATCAGAAATCACAAAACATTACTAGATTGTTCAAAGGCTTCCATAAGGTATCTTCTTTGGTCAAAGTTATATACAAGTCAATAGCAACATCAGATATATTAAAACTTACATGATCAGATAAAAATCAGAAAGTAAGTGAGCAAGAAATGTTAAAAAGTTCTAGGTTACAATTCTCCTGTTCATACAAGCTCTCATTAGGTAAGGAAGCCGTAAAATCATAATCAGCTTCACAGAAATTGGATATCAATTACCAGATGTACGTAGTAATCAAGATAATTCAGGGGCAGATGTGATTCAGCTCTCAGGCCCTGTGGTTAACAGTCAGTGTAGATTTTCACTATTTGTAGGCCCAGGTCCTCGTTCTTGGTTTTCACCAGCCAATGGTTTAGCAGATATGGATATAATTTCTCTTTTTGCTCTCTCCTCCCCCCCCCCCTTGCCTGGTAATGAAGTGCACACCTCTTATCTGGGGGCCCAGGCTCTTGTTTCCTTTTCCCTTGAATATTTCCTCAGCATCAATTGGATTCACGGTAACTGAATAGGTAAAAGGGAAGTTGGGAAAGACAGATGAACAACCAACTTGAGATTCAAATTTGTTTCACATCATCATCATCTAGGCATCCCATACAGTGTGTTTTGCATTAGCACCCCACTTGATATTACACGGAAGAAATGCATTGCAGACCTCAGCACAGCGGTAAGGTTGCTTCATTGCGACCTAGTGGTCACGGGTTTGAGTCAGGAAACAGCCTCTCCGCATAGTGGGGGTAAGGCTGCTTACATTATGAACCTCCCCAGACCCCGCAGTGGCAAGAGCCTCATGCACTGTGTGTGCCCTTTGACACTGAAAAAATGCATACCACAACGAGACACACATAAGTTACAGTGTATATCAAAAGGTGAAGAAATCTACCTGTAATATCTGAGGATACCAATCTCGAAGCTTGCCAAACACAGAATCAAGATCTCCACTATTCATAAGCTTCAGTAGAAAAATAGGATAAAGTATATCAAGATTAATGCCATAAAATATTACGTTATTTATTGGAGCAGGAAAGAAGATATGCAAACACTAAAAATGCTGACAGAAACATCTGAAGACGAGCAAAGATTTTTAAGGATTTAAAACTTGGCAAGAAAACGAAAATGATAATTACAACACGAACAATTGGCAATCAATCTTAGCAATTAGCATCGATATGCCATTGCTTGTATTGAGAACTCTGGCCTTTGACTCAAATTTTGGACAATGGAAGTTCCATAATCAAGGATTACAGTATCAGTATCGGTTTCCGTAGACGTAATGGGAATGCAAGATTCGCTAAAGATACGCACAGAAATGGACAAGATACACATGGAGATACAATTTTGCATAAAAAACAGTACAAATAAGCAATATATAACATGTATCATGCACAAATACTAAAATGGAGAACACCATATTGAGAGACATGTGCATTCAATTCAATTATTATAAAGGATGAGGTTTCTTACATGTAGTAATAGTCTATTGTCGATTTTCTGAGAAATTTTAAAATATATGAACAAATTGAGGCAATAGTTCATGTTGATGCAATGTTTTAGCTTGTTTTACCTTAATCTACCTAAAAATAAAAAAATAAAAAAAATAAAAAAAATAGAAAAAAGTAAAACAAAGATTTGCGGAAAAAAATCGAGTTTTTTCAACTTATTTGTTTTGCCCTATGTTTAGCTTCAATGGATGATTTTTATGATTCAACCTCTAAACATTAGTTCGATTGTAGATTTTGAGTCGTTTTTTATGAATAATTCAAAGCCTCAAGTCCAAGAAATGAAACGGAGATTGATTGTGCAGTTAGCTGTGCTTCAAATTTTGGAACCTTAAGTACCGCTAACAAGAAGAACATGCATTGTTTTGAAAGTGAAATGGTTTCCGTAGATACATATATTAAGTATTGGTACGTATATATGTGTATCGTTGCGTATTGGAGCAAATCGTAATCGATACGTAAGCATATGCTTCATCTTTTAAAATACTGTACCAAGTCAATATGGATA
The DNA here is from genome assembly GCF_013358625.1 of Macadamia integrifolia. NCBI lineage: Eukaryota > Viridiplantae > Streptophyta > Magnoliopsida > Proteales > Proteaceae > Macadamia > Macadamia integrifolia. The sequence continues at coordinate 33,441,166 of NC_056557.1, forward strand.
GATGCTTTAAACCATGTCCACAATCAATATCATTCGTCAGCCAATCTTTCAATGCTCCATTCAAAGTATGTTAGTTAACATGCCTGTTAAGTGGAACTTATGAAACTACGAGTTGTCCCCGTTGGCATGGGCCAGATGCTCATGTCATTGCAACAAGAGAAAGGAGAAAGAGATAGATCATTCCTGTCTACACTTGAGCCACATAACAGCCAATATAGATTTCACATTTTGAAAGGGATGTATAATGCAACTTTTTCTCATGTATTGCCATAGCATTTTCATGCCATCACTTTTTTGCAGGGTGAATTAGTAAAGGGAAGGATGACTGGAAAACCTTAATCATTACTAATCTAGAAGCTGAAACCCTTGCCTTCATAGCCTCATTTATATGCCATCAAATTAGTTATCAAATGCCGTCACAGCTAGACAAGAATAGTGAAAAGGAAAATATTTGTATAAATTTGTGTGTGTATGAGAGAGAGAGAGAGAGAGAGAGAGAGAGAGAGACTATGGGTATCTAGATGGAGATGAACCGGATCCAATTTGGAATCAAAGTTCCCAATTTGGAACCAAAGCTATTAGGATCTTTTAGGATTTATTTAATTTGGGAAGGATTCAGTAATCTTATTTTGGGAATAAATGTAATATTTTATTTTGGTAGTTATTATGCTAAGTAGAAAATTTTCAAATTGAATTTATTGTATTTCTAATATTTTTAGTTTTGATCTTAGGAAATAATTAGGGAGTTTCTTTCCTATTTCAGTTTTAGATTTTAATTAGGAACGTTTTTATTTCTGTTTAATATAAACGAGCATGTAACCCAAGGTATTGGACAGATTTAAGAATAAATTGAATTGAGTTGTTTAGTGCCTGAAGGGTACTTGCAAGGTCGTGTGAGCATTCTTCCCCCTCTCTCTCTCTCTCTCTGAGTCACTGCTCTGTATTTTTTTTTTTTTT
>NC_056557.1:33442165-33442317 GCF_013358625.1 Macadamia integrifolia
GAGGGGGGAGGCCATAAGCCAGCTAAGGAAGGGGAACACGCCCAAGGAGGAGGGGAGTAAAAAAAGCACAAACCCAAAAAAGGAAGAGCCAAAACTAGAAAAGGAGGAACAAAAAAAGGTGGGGAAGACTTTAATAGAGGGGGGGGGGGGGG
>NC_056557.1:33442597-33482891 GCF_013358625.1 Macadamia integrifolia
GGGGGGGTGGGGGGGGAAGGGGAGACCAGACACCATTAGAGATGATGGAGGCAACAGTGGCATTTCTGCATTTCTACTCTGTATATCCCTCTTCTTCGATTCTATTTTCTCCTATTATTGTTTCGTCTCTTTATTTTCTGCAACTACAGAACAGACAAGGAATCAAAGAGACTATTAAGCAAATATCAGCCTGATAGTTTGGACTAACACTATGCTCCGATAGTCGATTGAAACCCAAGAATCTCAGCCCCAAAGAACCCTTTCGGTGTCAGATTGAACTCGGATTCAGACCTGATTTGTTGCTGTACCGTCAGATCTGAGTTGTAGAGGCAACCCACCTTCTTCAACTGCTGTTTGAGGTGTTTATTGGCTGGGATCAAGAGGCCATTGAGTTTCCGACTTTTACTGGCAATTTCAGATCATTCTGAAGCCTGAGCAGAAGTAGATCTCCAGTGGAATCGAAGCAACCTCCGCTGGTTTTGGGTGTGTTCGAAGGTTGAATATGAATCTTCAATCATGAGTAATGCTTAGACCTTTTCTTTCTTTAGTTTCCCATTACCCCTATAACCCCTTTTATACCACTTTGCCCTTTAGTTACCTCTAGTTCCAACTCCAGCCTTGAACAATACATTCAAATTCCCACTTGTCCCCTCTTCTTAACCGATCCATTAAACATAAGAAACTTCTGGTTATTTACAAGAGTGTCATTCCCCTTTGCAACTTCAATTTATTTACATTTATTTGGTTATTGCACACTTGAATGGGCCCATAAGTGATCCGAGTCCAGCTTTGGAACCCTGATCCGTATCAACATAAAATTTCACTCATCTATATCAAGCCATTAATAGGGCTTAATCATTTGAGATCTCGACGGCCTTTGACACAAGCAAACCAGCCACTCAAAGCACACCACTCTTACCACTCTCAAGTCTCAAATATCATTTTCTCCTCTTACGAGTCAAGTATCAGAACCAACAGTCTCTGAGTGAGAAATAAACAAATGTGCATCAATAGGAAAGAATTTCAGTAAGGATGATGAATATAAAGATGAAACTGGACCAAGAAATCAGATATTATGGGCATTCTAAGAACAGAGGAGCTTGCGGCATCAATCATCCCCCTCCTGATACATATCAGCATGCATGTCTCCAGTTTTTGTTCTTTCCCAACAATATTTCTCAAAACCTTTCTAATACACTATATAAAGTGGGAAAGGTGGACCTTGTAAAGAATCTTTAACCTCAACATATAGCCCGATTGCCCAACCAGACAACCCTCCTCTATATATCAAGGAAAGACATACTTCACACTTAATAAACCCAAAAAAAAACAAAAAAAGTAACCAAGACTAGGCTCCTACTGTCACCAAAAAAAATTCTCGCAACAAATTACAAAAAAAAAAAAAAAAAAAAAAAGTGACTAAGAAAGACTCAGAATCTAATGTCACACACCAAAACAACGCCAACAAATTGAGGAGTCACTCAGAACGGACAGTGTTTCCCAATAAACCCTACCAGGAAATTGCGTACACAATTGAACATGAGAAACATACCAAATTGTGACTGCATGAAAAAGAAATTGCTTCCCTCCAACCAAGAATATAAGTAAAGTGCACTTAAAGCTTGCTACTGTAAACCAAAAATATCTCAGAGCCCATCACACCTGATCTTCTTACCTGACGAAGAATCTTTCTGTGGCTTAGTGCATATGCATCGGCTTGCTCATCAATGCCATTTTCTTGAGCTACAGGAATAGGAGGGAGTGTACTTTTACTTGCCAAATCAAATGAATTAAGTGTATCTTGATACCCATAGTGTTGTAAGTAGGAACGAACTAGCCTGGTTCCCACATTCCAAAAAAAAAGAGAGTTAGAGAACAAAAGAAAACATGAGGCAAAAGAAAGTGAATGGACGATATAAACATAATGGTAGCAAGAATACCAATTTAAATTTAGGATTTACAAAAATATATAAAAAAGAACTCCAACTTATCAACAACAACAACAATCAGCGACCACCGAGATCCACTTGAACAAACTTAGACATACTGAGTTATATAACTGTGATATTGTTGGTAAATTGGCTTTCTCTGCAACCATCAATCACCTATGGATGGAGCGTAACATTCGTAGATGGACCCCCAAATCTTGCTCTCTAGAGGAGATTTGAAAAGCTATCTACTTTGACGTTACCCCCAAAATCCATATCCTTCAAGGCCGCCCTGTCTCCAACTCCCTTAGAATGCCCATATCATCACTTCTTGGAACCGGAGGGTGGACATCATTCCTCCTTCTGAAGCCACCATGGACCCCCCCCCCTCTGCCTAGTTGAAGCCCTCCCCTCCCCTCCTCTCCTTGAGATGATTTTGGCTGTGATGCCTGTTTTGTTTGTTGGTTGTTTGGGCTTTTTCTGCTCTTGTATTTGTTTCTTTGTTTCCTGTAGTTTTGGCCCTCAGGCTGGCTTTTCCTTGTTGGCTTAAGCCTTCTCTCCCCCCACCCCTTTCCCTTTGAATATTCTTCTTCATGCTTGATAATGAATCAAATAAAAGGCAATCTTCCTAAATAAAGTAAATTTCTAAAATCCTACTAGACTAAGGACTCAATATGGGTCTGGTTCATCTTTGGCTGGATGCCTAGATGGGTATGGATCGCTCCATGGGTGCGTATCTACATCAGGGAGGGAGAGGATGACACATACTGGGCACTCCGCCACCTTGTCCCTGTCAATTAATATGAGTTGTGACATTCTATCTCTTTTGTAATGGCTGAAACTTCTTTCGTTTTTTTAATCAGAATGCTCTATAGTTAACCATTTAAATGTGTTTTAAAGAGTCACGGACATAGTTGGATGCCTTTCATTAATTTTCTTCAAATTTTTCCATATTCTTCCTTTTATTCAATTTACATTTGAAAGTTTTGAGGGGTCCTTGATGCACAAGCATCACAATTCAAGGCATTCTCCGTGCATCTACAAGTGCTTAAACACTGCTCCTGCAACTGCTCCACGGTTTAAACATGCAAACATAGATAGGGTTTCAGTCTTGTTGCAGCCTTGCAGGTCTTGTTTCTCACCACAGGGATAGGTTTCCGATCAAGGACTAAAGGGTTTGAGTCGCCTATAGGTAGAGATCCCTCAATCAAAGCCACAGTCCAGGCAATTCAAGAGTAAGGGAGATCGATCTACTTGTTTGGTGCTGCAACTATCGCCCAGAACAGAGAGAGAGAACAGGGAACAAGGAAGAAAGAAAGGGAAGAGGAAAGAAGAGAAGGTCAGGAAAGGGGAAGGAGAAAAGCAATCATGGCCTTCATGGTTTCAAGCCAAAGCTTCATTCAAATTTTCAATGAATTAAAAAACTTCAAATCTGTCCTACTCGGCTACTCTACCATGTTACATGGCTATAAAAAGGAAAATCAAAACCTAACAATGGAAACTAGTTAAATTAGCAACTGAAATAAAATCTGAATCTTCCTACTAACTTGACCACACCCTATACTAACAATAAAGGAAACAAATCAAAGTACTAAATTATTCCCAAATCATCCCACGCCCAACTGCATCACCAGATCTTCCAATACTGAAAGCTCATGATACTATTGCAAACTAGCATGTCAATCTTCCAAACAGAAAAACCTTGGATTTGAAGTTTTATTCGGTGATCCAAGAATTGTCGCATAAAAAAAGATGCATTGAAGAGTCAGAATTGAGTTTAGTACCAGTTCTCTCCATGTATCTTAAGACACACACACTAAGCATAAAGCAAGCTATAACTTGCGAGCAATAAGTATATGTACAAAAAACATTAAAATATGAAGAAGCAGACAATATGATTAAAACTTTCAACTTTTACCCACAAATGGAAAGTCCAATGGAACACAAGCTCAAACCAATAGTGAACATACCGATGACTAATGTTAAGAGGCAGTGATGTTTTCTCAATCATCATCTGCTGCTTCATTCTTTCTTCCAGTGCAAAAGCCTAAGCAAGAGCAATAGAAATTAGAGAATAGAAACAGCAATTCAAAATCTATACAAGATAGACGATGTCCGAAAATCCATTCACAGATCATTGCTTTACAATGGAAAGAAAGTGTTTAGCAATAGAAATGAACAAATTTAACAGGTAACGTTTTGCCAAGTCACTTGCTACATGCAAAACTTCACCAACCGAAAAGAAAAATAAATCCTTCAACAGGTGCATAACCAGGAAAACAAAAGTGTGTTCCATGTACGCACACGTGTCTGTGATTGCACTTGCTTTTCCTCCCGAAACATATACTCTAACAAGAGACAGCAAATATAATACACTATGCCTCAACTCATTGGGAACATCATACAAAAGTGCACACTTAATATGTTATACGTTCAAGCAAATGATTCAGAATGTTAAGGGCAATGTTGCAACCATAGTTCAAAAACTCGGGAAAATCTTGCTGAAATTTCAACAATTTAGATGATTTTTGATATGGCCAATACAAAATGCCCCATGAATCAGGGATTCAACATTGTTTTGGTCGAAATTTCGGGCATGTCTATACTGGGGGCAAAAATGCACTGTTTCAGCAAAAAAATCCAGTCATTGCAATCATATCACCCCCCCGAGCCAGAAACGCCCAACTGAAATTCACGGTAAACAAGGAACCGTTTTGGCGAAATTTTGATCAAGCCGAAACGAGACTGAAAGCCAAGTTTTCAAACTATGGTTGCAACTTCAAGAGATATTCCATGGCCAGGTAAAGAATTCATCCTCCCATTCTCCAAACGACATGTCTTGCATCACCCATATACCCAAAACATGGTAGCATATTATTCATCCTTTCAAAATTACATCAAAGAACTATAACAGTGCCAAAAAGTGATCTGCCTCCAAGGCCAATAAATCTGGTCACAAGAGATGGGAAGATCCACCAGTATAAATGCATTTGTCTAAACCATAGTTCTAAATCTCAAATTTCGTAGGTTGGTTTTGACCCACTCCGAAACAAACTAGGTACCAAAATTAAAAATGTACCTGGTTTCAACCAGTTTTGACATGTTTAGACAGTCCTTTCAGTCTGAGTGAGCCATTCCCTAGGTTAAGATACCTGGCAAATGTTGGTGATGAATCTTGTGGATGGGCAGTGATGGACTTTCAAAACAATTGGGCTCTCAAAACATATCAAACGCAAAAACGTTCCAGGTGCTTTCATACAGGATCAAGCTCATAAATCAATTCCTCATGAGCATTCAACAGTTATCTCATTCAAATAAACCTAATAGTTGAATTAATAAAGAAAGACCAAACAATTACAAAATAGCAAGTAATAAGAACCTAAAGCACAGTGAAAAAAGACCTCTCTTTTTATATATGCGAAATCAGTATGTATATTTTTTACATTAGTATAAAAAAAAAAATGAGTATGACATCACTAAAAGAAAGAAAGAAAACAAAATAAATATAAAAAGACATCTCCAAAATATTTTTATGAAGTCCCTCCATTTATTCTATTGGACATGCAATGGCACAGGCACCTGCAAAGTCCTTACAGAAACTGGTGCAAATACGAAACTTAACCTTTTACCAGTATATATTATCGAACATAGATATTGAACTCTTAACATTATGAACAAATGATAATCCAGAGAAAGTATGCAACACAACAGGCTCACCTGATAATGGAACGTACACAATACCATATCATAACACAGTACACTTGACAAAACAAAATGGCATGCGAATTGAGGGTTCTTCAATGTTTCAGTTTTTTCACCGAAATGGGGATCATATTTCAGTGACATTTCAGCCATTTTGGTAGTATATTTCTGTTTCAACCAGGGTCGAAATCCCAGTCAAAACAAAATTCTTGGACCTTGTCACAACAGAAAGAGAGCGCAACAAGATGGAAGTGCTAAGGAAGAAAATATAAGAGTAATAGCTTACCTCAATACCAAAAACAAATGGTTTCTGCCCAAAGTTGACATTCACCCTGAAGAATTAACATTAAATATATGTCTGAAAATATTAGAATCTCAAACTCTCTGGTAGAACACAAAATTGCATAGAAAGTTTTAAAACTCAATATGAATGTGATATCTGCAAATTAAGACATTCAAGGAGCACATCAAGATTAAAGAAGTGCTAATGATTTTTCTAGGAAAAGATGGATAAAGGAACTTCTTTTCCAAAACCAAAAGAAAACTCAACTACCAAAGCCTTACCCAACCACTTGGGTGGCCAACACAATCCTATTGTCATGCCACTCCATTTCCAGGCTAGATCTCATGTTAACTCAAAAGAAGACACATCATTTACCAATGCTTCAAACTAAGTCATTTTTTCCCTTCCCTTATTCTTTTAACACCTCCAAATTCCAGTTAATACCATATTAATCCTAATTGGTGCATTCACTGATCTCTATTGCAAAGTTCCAAACCATCTCAATCAACTTTTCCTTGTCACATATTGGCACTACTACTGCCAAGTCCCCCTCATGCAACCATATATGATTCTATCCTTCCCAGTCTTGTCATTCATCTATCTCAGCAGTCAACATCCCCATCTAAGCTACAATAATTTAATGCAGCTGCCGTGCTGCAAATCCATCTAGGAATGCCTTCCTATATGGCCCTATTATCTGCCATGTCATATATCAGGTGGGAGTTGTGGGACCCAATAAGGCATGTAGGGCCCCAAGGCTCCCTGCTCACATGTAAAGTTACATCCCAAAATGAGTTCCCCGCATAGCAAGATAAAGTTTTAAGTAATCCACTAGGAAAAAGAATCTTTTGAAAAATGGTTGTAAATAAACAGAAGGCTGAAAATACATGAAAAATTCCAATACAGAGGATATATGATTGAATTAGGCTAACGCATGGACAATCCAGACCATGCCTTATTAATCAAGGTCATTGTCACAAAACCAAGATCTGTAACCAGTAACTTGAGAGAGTAAGAGAAGAGAGAAAGAGATTCATAGAAAAGAAGAGGAGAGACTGCATGAGGGAAGCAGCCGATTGTTTTTTCCAGTCACCCCCTACCATCAATATTTATTAATACTTAAAGTAGTACAATCAAACTAGGAAACTAAGTCCTTGTGCCACAAGCAAGATAAAATAGGAAGTCTATCCTAATTAGTAAGTAGAGATCTATCCTAACTAGGGAAAGAAATAAACTAAAGCAAAGAAGTAAAACTCATCCACGATAGGAACACTTCCCATATCGTGGTACATATCTTAACACTCCCCCTCAAGCTAGAGTATACATATATCAAAAGAAAACTTCCAGCTTTGACCAACAAGAATAGAAAATTAAACATAACACCGGTCTTGAGTAGTAGTGGTAGACGCTAGAGAGCACAGAGAGAACTCCAATCATCCACACCATAAAGTCCGTAGCATCAAAGGTGCTTCCCAAAGAAGGCAGGTAGTAGGTAAGAAGTAGCAACAACAGGTTGCAGGGGTAAGCATAAATTGACATCAGGTTGTCGAGGACCAAGAAGCAACATCAGGTTGCCAAGTAAGCAAGTAGCAGCATCGGGTGCCAGGGTAAGCAAGCAGCAACATCAGGTATCGGGGTAAGCAAGTAGCAGCATCAGGTGTTGAGGTAAGCAAGTAGCAGCATCGGGTGCCAGGGTAAGCAAGTAGCAGCATCAGAGTGCCAAGGTAACAAGTACCAGAATAAAGCAGATAATATAAGACCTGCAATTGAGTAGATAATAACTCCAATCTCCCCCTCACGTGTAGCATAACAAGTGGACATACAATGTCCAATAATTAGCATCTCAAAGGATGAGCAGTACATATAATCCCATAGTCAAGAGCAAAAAATAATTTCCAATCTCCCTCACACTGTAGCAAATTATCTTCATGCAAGTACCAATTTTCCAAAAAATTGTAACCCTAACTGATGCAATCTAGGAGTCCAATACCCTAAATTGGGTGCTCAAAAATGGAAAATCTGTAATTAATCCATGCAATCTCAGTTTTGAACCCAATTATGGGCCCAGCCAAGAAAAATAGAACCCAATTCCATTGAAATAGTGGTAATTTGGTAATTGGTAATAAACTAGAATTTGCAAGGGGCTGTTGGTAAAGAAAAAGTAGGAATGGAATGCCGGTAAATAATTGAATTTCAAATAAAAGCACAATCCAAGGCCAGAGGGTAAATTGGGAATGGAAAGTAAATAAGGACAAGAGGAACTTAGTGGTAATGGGAGGGGTAAACTAGGAAGCTAAGAAAATAATAATAAATATGAATATTTGCATAACTAAGAATCAAGGGAGGGGCAAATATGGAAAACCAGAAATAAGGCTTTGAAACAAAAGCCACAATTTAGGGGTTGAAGTCGTCTTCAACCTCAAGACATAACCAAGGCGGCAGTAGTTCCAGATTTTGGCTGCACAGCCCCTTTAGGAGAGAGGGGCGGTAGACATGGAAAGATACCAACAAATCGTGGGTCTTCAACCTTGGACAACAGCTGAATACACCATAAAATTGAGAAAGAGATCGAGGCAGAACCACGGAAATACTCCATCAGCTTTCCAATTGAGATGATCGAACAAGCAGTAACCAGCAGAAGTAAACAGAAACTCAATCACGAGCAGGAGCAAGAGCAGCGGAAACCAAGCCTCTAACTTCGACAACCATGGCGAAAAATCTTGTCGCAACAAAATGATTCGAAACCCATAGATTTTGAAAATCAGAACTGAAAAGCATCTTCAATCTCAGCAACCTGTAACTTGCAAGAAGGAGGTGGCGGTAATCTAGGCGGAAGCTTGGAAGCAGCGACAAATCATTGCAGCAAATTGATAGCATAAAAAGAAACCCAGCAACAAGAACAGAGAAGAAGACGTCTTCTTCCACAAGAAACCAGTGGAGGCCACCACTTGAATCCAACAAACCAGGAAACCCTACTTATTCAATCCATGAATTGATGCAAAGAAAATTATCTCGCAAAGGCCAGCAACAAACAAGAGGAAGTCGAACAAACCAGGACAGAGGAGGGAAACAATAATGGAGTCACTTTCAGAAATCGAAAAATCAAGAACACGTCAGCAAGAGAATTTAAGGTTTCGCTTGGAGCAGAAAACGTTAGCAGAAATCAGCAACCATGGGGATCAGTAGCAGTAGCATTAGTAGCAGATAGGTTATTTAGACAAATAATCTTCATGGAAACCCTAGTTCTTCTTTTTAGAAGATCTAGGGTTTCATCAGACGCAAAAAGACTTTGGAACGACTCTCAAAACTGCTACTGGTTATAGCTCTAATACCATGTTACAAAACCAAGATCTGTAACCAGTAACTTGAGAGAGTAAGAGAAGAGAGAAAGAGATTAAGAGAGAAGAAGAGAAGAGAGACTACAAGAGGGGAGCAGCCGACTGGTTTTTCCAGTCACCCCCTACCATCAATATTTATTAACACTTAAAGTAGTACAATCAAACTAGGAAACTAAGTCCTTGTGCCACAAGCAAGATAAAATAGGAAATCTATCCTAATTAGTAAGTAGAGATCTATCCTAAATTCCTAACTAGGGAAAGAAATAAATTAAAGTGAGGAAGTAAAACTCATCCACAATAGGGACACTCCCCATATCGTGGTACATATCTTAACAAGGGTCATTGTTGTCGCATCACCCTTCCATGTGGCACAATTTTGCAGACCACATAGAAAGGCCTCCCTTTGTGTGTTGAAGCAGCCAATATGATAACATTCTTCTTGAATTTTTAGTAGCTTGTGAACCATCATGAGTAATAGAATGTGTAGGTGAAGGATGAAAGTCTTGGGTCATTACAAAGAAAAATTTAACTGTCACTGAGTTTACCTTAATCCAAAGTTTCTGAGTTACTTGCAGCTTGAAGTAGCAGGGAAGAAAAAAAACAAACCCAGGTATCAGTAGGAGGCCAGTTATAGCTACTAAGATAAAACCATGGTTTTAAGTATTGGCTTGTATTATATCGGTATTGGTCAGTAGGATACGACACATGCTGATACATTATGGGGACATCAGTCCAAGCTTTAGGGTTTACCAGAGGAGGTGACAGAGAGAACCATCCAGCCTGGGCTCTATTTGGCTGGATGGATGAAGATCAGATTGGGGCCCACCTTTGGAGAGCCACGCAGGATCAAACAGCTGTACATGGGCCCCACTAGCAGTCAATGCAAGGAGGAGCTAATTTATGTTCTTTTTTTCTCTTTCGTTAGGAAGTAAATCTATTTTAATTAAGTAGTATTTTTATTTCCCTAAGAGGGTAGGACTCCTTACCTATTTAGCAGATTCTGTTTCTTTTATTCCTTTTATTTGTTTCCTAAAGTATTAGAACTCTTTTATTTAGCAGATTCTGTTTGGATTTTTTTTCTTAGAGTTTATTTTATAAATACATTGTAAGGCCGATGGCCAGATTTTCAATGAATGAATGACAAGAAAAAAAAGGCAGAATTGTGGATGACGCAAGGCTCTATTCTCCCCTCCCCCAGCGTGATTCTCTGTTCTCTTTTCTCATCAGCAATGGGCCTTCTTCCTCTTCTCTCTATCAGCAGTTAAGGTAAGTTGTCCCCCCCCCCCTCTCTCTTCTTCCTATATTCTTTCACTTCTGGTTTTTTCTTTTCTTCTCTTTTATCTCCCCAAACCAGAAACCCCTACCTGCTATTACTAAGATAGTACAGTTTTCTATTCTTCCCCCCCCCAACCCCCCACCCCCCACCCATCACATGCTTAATCCCTGCAGCCTTCTTTTCTTGGTTGCTTATATTTAACCTTTGCAATATTTCTGCATATGAACAGTAACTGATTTTTTTTCAATAATTGACTGCAAACTGAGGACTGGGCATAGTATTTATTACTGTTAAGTACCCTGAAATGCATGCACCCCTTTGGTACTTTATTATGACTTGTTCCCACCCCCATATTGCTTGCTCAAGTTCTGTTAAGTCAATGCTATTGCCTAGGAACTTTACTGTTTATTGCTTCTATGGTTTTCTTGGTTTTAAAACTTGCATTTAAATCATTTGTACTGCTGTTCAATCTTACTGACTACCCACACTTGAGTTCAGTCCACGATTATTGTGGTTAAAATAGCCAACCTATATAGGGGCCTTATTGCCTAGGGTTTCTCCTACATCAATACATATCCATCTTTTTTTTATAAATGTTAAGTATCCCATTGTATTGCATCATAACGGGCAATATGGTGCGAAATGATGTGATAATGCCCATACTATCGATACATCTCTTAAAACGCCCATGTGGATTCATTCTCAATACAGAACACCAAAACCCAAAAAATAATAATAATAATAATCAAAAACCACCAACCGAGAGTCTTCCTAAGTCCCTTAACTTGGTTTTTAGCCTAGATTTAAGTTGGGGCTTTCAAGTTTCAATCTACACTCAAAAACAATTCAAAGGATGCCTAAATACCTAAGTTTGGATCATTCTAAAAGTTGAAATCAAAGATTGAAGGAGGTTTCATAGAAAATGGTAGGTTTCTCTAATTAGGAGGACGAGGTCAAGTGCATGGAGGCAACAAGATGATGATGATGGTGGTGGGGTTTCATAGACTTATGAAATGTTGCAATTCACATGTGAGGCAAGATACAAACATGCAACCCAAGATGAGGATCATGGTGCTCACCCACAGCCACAAACTTACAGTCGGAAGGGTAAGCGTCCTCTCAATCCAAATGACAGTGATGTGCTTATGAGGGCATGGAGTCATTAAGCATGAGTTCGGATCACACTGGTGCTTCACTAAGCCATGGACAATATACTTCTTTAGGTGCTTCTTCGGGCTATGGACATGGGGCTTCTTAAGGTATGGAAGTTATGGACGCGGTTAGGCAAAACGACAACTCGATACTTTACTGACATTGTGATGCAGTAACGAAGGTCTACTCAAGAAGGAAGAATAGGGTCGACCCAAGTGGCTGAATGGGTCGACCAGATCTGGCTCATTATGGCCCACGGTTTGGGTTAGTGATGGGGGTTATTGGATTGTTACTTAGTTTCTAATAATTTCAGTCCTCTAATTAGTTTCTAATTCCTGCTTTAAGTTAGTTTCTAATTTCATTAGTTTACAATTTCAGTTTTTAGTAACTACATGTTAGTAGTTTTAGTAACTTTGAGTTTCTATTATTTGTAAACACTTCCCCCATCATTATAAATAAAGGAAGGGCTCATACACAAAGCCCCACGATTTTGATTAATGAAAAAAAAAAAGACTTGCTGCTGCCGCTGCTACCACTGGCCTCTATGGAGGTTTCTTTGTGTTTGATCAAGGAAGAAGGGTTTGGTGTTTGTCCAAGCGACTCCTTGCGGCATAAAGTCCAGGAGGGTTCTAAGAGTGTTTTCTTCTTTTCTCTCAAGTCTATATTCAAGTTACTACTGCTGCTACAAACCAGGTATTTATTGTTTAAAGTTTCTGCCCAGAATTCTCTGTAGAGGTACAATCGGCCCTGTCTACTGTAGCTGCTAGGGGTTTCTGTTAAGGCTGAAATTCTGGTTGATTGTTCTCCTATTCCCCACTAAGGATCGATCCATGTTTGAGATGTTTCTGTGCAGCTGTTAGAGAGAAATTCAAAATCTCCCATATTTTGTCCTGTAGTGATTTTTCCAGAATAGAATCAGATTCCATTGCCTTGTCCTGCCTCATACTGTTTCTGTCATTTTCTGTTGTTGCTTTGGGACTGTTGCTTCATATCACTACTGCTGGTTTTATTTATTTGATCAACTATTATCTGACCTAAGTGGTATTGGATACTGAGATCGATAGCTGCTGGTTTACCTCTATTTCTGTTGGTCTGCTATTTGCTAGTGTATTGGGATTGGCTGTGGTTGTTCTTTGGTTTAAAAGTCCTGCAGTTTGGGTCTAGTTTGAGATTTCAAATCTCGTCCTACATTACACTGGCCACTCCATAGCAGAGTACAGAAGATTCTACTATAACTGGGAGAAGCATTACCATCACTATTTCGATTGGGGTCAGTACTGTGCTTATGTTCGGTTGGTAAGTGTTGGTGCCGAAAATCCGTATGAGCTGATCCTGCACAAGCACAGACGGCAGAGGCCCGGAGCTTTGTCCGAGGTTAGTCCTCCGACGCTCAAGTTAGGGATCGGCCGCACAATTTTTGTTACAGGAGTAATGGTGTGGGTATTGATGCTTACCTTCTTCCTTCCTCACGGGCCCTCTTATATAGCTCTTAGGGTTTAGGGTTTCCCCTTTCCTTGGAGGAGTCCTCCTCGGGTCCACCTCCTTTCCTTTTAGAGTTCTACTCGGATACGTCCTATCCCCTTCGCAGGGGATATTCTCTTCACGCGGTTAACGTGGTAGAGTCCTTGCGGCCTCTATCAGGTGGGTGACACGTGTCCAGGTGGGCGACACTTGTCCTTACCCTACTGGGCAGTCAATTTGGCCGTATCAGTAAGCAACACCATATATGAGTTTGAACCACCCTGACATTCTTCATGAAAATAGACTATTACTACATATAAGAAATCTCATCCTTTATAACAATTTCAATTGAATGCACTTGTCTTGCTATACATTGTTCTTCATTTTAGTGTTTATGCATAATGCATGTTATATATTGATTATTGAGTAGTTTGCATGCCCCTCCCCTAGACTTTGCTCTTAGAATAGAACTCCCCACCCCCCCGGTGTTGTCAACATCCACACCCCTAATAGTTTACCGTGTTAGTGTGGTGCTAGTTTTGATATGTAAAATTCTATTTTACCCTTATGAGGTCTTCAAGTAAAACACATAAAATCTAAATACCTATTTTACCCTTATAACTTCTCAAAACCCTTTTCCAGAAAAGCTAACCCATCTCCGGTGAAAGTGAAGGGGAGAAAGCACATCTATCTCGACGAAGGTGAAGGAGAGAAAGCACATCCATCTCCAACGAAGGTGAAGAATAGAAATGGATCTGCGAAGAAAAGTCTACGTAGGAGAGAACCATAGAACTCAATCATTTTTGTGAAATTAGCCCTCTAAACCTTTCCTTTTAGCTCTCTTTCTCACAATCTCTCTATAACTCCTCTACTTCTTCTCCTTCCCTTCCGCTCTCTTCCTCTGTTTCTACAGTGCCAATTTCAGTCCGAAATCCTCTCTACAAGGTACAAAATTTTAGTTACCCATTTCTCTAATTATCTTTTGCTGCTGGTTTTCTAGAACTTTACGGCACCGATTTCACTTCTTGATCCTCTTTACAAGGTTCAGGTGAAGCTAGTGACTGGCCTAATGGAGATTTAAGCCAATGTTTATGATTTTCTTTGGTTGCCGGATATTTTTGCCTTTTATCACAAATATGAAAGCTGCTTTCGAATCCTTTCCTCTCTGAAATTTTTCTTTTCTTTCTCCTTTGATTGATTCTGATAATGTGGGTCTTTTGTTTCAGTTGTGGTCAGGATATCAAGTTATTGTTGCATAACTGGACAGGCTGGCTATCAAGAATCAAGAGCCGAAGATTGGGATTGAAAAAGGCAATCAGAAAAAAATCATGGTAAAAGGAAGAGTTCTCAATCATTTGATCTTACTTTCTTTTTTCCCTCTCCATTGTTAAGGGTTTAGATGGATTTTGTGTTTGTATTCTTAGTTGAGCCCAATATTTGGAATGTGGAACGATGATTCGAGTCCGCCATGGTTGAAGGAGAACTACTTCATTCCCTGTAGAATCCACGGCAATTCCAATAAGAGTGAATGTAATCTGTATTGCTTGGATTGGATGGTAAATGCCTTTTTTCTTACCGTTTGATCAACCATAAATGCCATCCTCGTTGTTCAGGTTTGTTATCCACTTTGATCTTAAATATTATCGGTGCTTAGGGAGTTGCAGAATCTAATGGTGGCTTTTATCTTTGTTGGTGATGACTGATGATGCAGAAAACTCCTCAATTTTTGCCGGAGAAGGAGATGAGCTGAGTTGTTCACAGTTAGCTAGAGAAGAAAGAGATAAGAAAGGGAGATTAGGTGGGAATGATGAAGATATGTTATGTACCTCGGGGTTTTGTTTTGAAAGGGTAAAAGACACAAACTACATTATTGAAAGGTAATCTAGGCATTTATGAATTATTGGAACAACTTAGCCGTTTCAACTTAACGGACAGGGGTTAATTGTAAGCCCCACCATAGTCCAAGGGAGGGCCATGTCATTGTTGAAAACATAGGGGGGTTTGTAATACGAGCAAAATCCAAGGGAGGGGCATGCAAATTACTCTTAATTATTTATACTGTTTTTTGCTCCAAAGTGTATTTCCATGTGTGTCTTGACCATTCCTGTGTATAACTTTAGCTTACCTGCGATAAGATATGATACAAATCATACGATACAATATGATATGATACAATACATCTCTTATAATCACCCGACCGATAGGATACTCGATACATATACTTTAAATCTTGGATAAAACACACACACACACACACTCTCTTCCAAATAGTGAATCCTAAAGTATATTTAAAAAATATTAATAATAAAAATCATCATTGGTAACAAGCCTTAAGCACCACCTTAAATAAATGTAACTCTAATAAATTTGACACATCACAAAGTGTAAGAAAGAGAGGAAAAATTTTACAGAAAGAAGTAGAGGACAAAACAATAATGAAAACGTTGACAGATGCAAAATGAGAAAACAAAAGTAGCAGGGCATACTCTTCATTTTGGCTGTGGACAGCAATTGTAGGAAACAATGGACCCTTAACGTCCTTGTACACCGTTCCAACTAGTTTTCCATTCTTACTGCACATCAACATAAAGCAGTATTTGAATCTATAAGAATCATTCTGAAGCAATAGGAGTTAGACCTAATACAGGCAGAATTTAGAGGACAAACTAGAGCTGCTGGAAAAACGAAGTTGATTTTGCAACTTAATTAATCTAAATTTCTAGGAAAATGATAAGCAAATACAAAGATTAACTGCCATTTTAACAATAAAGCAGAAATTGCAGTCTCCAGATGCGCTTGTAAAAAGGGCAATATGACGCAGATCAAAGCTTGAAGAAGAGGACAAAACTAAGACTCAGAAAATACTGTTCATGAAACACTGTTCACATGAACAATAACACGAGTTATGTACATGTGACCAGTAATTTGGGTCCATATCTCCTATTTTACTTCCATTTTGTTAGGTTTTGTTAGGAGATTTAGTTTCCTATTTGGTTCCCTTATTGTTAGTCAAGTAGTTTCTATTTTATGACTTACGCTAGTTTCTTTTTTGTGTTCAGTTGTTAATTTCTAATTTGGTTAAGCTTGGTTAGCAAGTTAGACACAAATTAGAAAGTTTTATTTCAGTCCATCAGATTCCCTTTTTGTTATGTCTTTGAGTCCAAGCAATGTAAGGCTATTTAAAGCCCATCAATTATAATGAAAAGAAAGATTTTGAGTTGAACAAAAAAGATGACTTATGACGCTGTGTTGTAAGATGCAGTTGGGTGAGATGCCCATTCACTAATTTTTCTCCCCCCTTCTCAACCCCTCCATCGTTTCTCTTTCTTTTCTTTATTTTCCTTTTATTTGTTTGCTGTGAGAGAGTGTTGGAGTGATTAAAACAAGCTTGTTGAAGTTCAAAAGCTCCATCAAAAGACCAGTTTGAAGGCCATTCAAGGCCTGTAGCTGCTGCTACTGCACAACTCCATAAAGTTTCCTTTTTCATTCTTCGAGCATAACTCTCAATTCAACCATCGAATTGTCTCATCCTTTGAGGGTTTGTTGACCCATATAGAACCTTCATCTACTCTTAGTTTCAGATCCATTTGAGCTATGGTTTGGGAGTAATCAAACAATTCTCTATTCAGCCAGAATTTCAGATCCTGCCTATGATTAGGATCACTTGTGATTCTAGTCTTACATTGCAATAACCCCAAAGAAAAAAATGAATGCCGTGAAGAATGGCCAACAACACAACAATACCTCCAGATACAAAGAATTGTAAAAATGCGAAACTGTCTTACGTGAAAAAGAACTCTTGTGAAGCATAGTTTATTCCACCACCAATCGTATCACCAGATGTAAAAGTTGGGCCAAAGGTCTCTCCCTTTCCGAGCCCTCGATAAAGCAGTCCGTCATCCCCATGGTACCCATAGCTGTTTGCTTCCCAACTGAAAAAGAAAAGCAACTTAACTAATTAGTGAATTACAATGAATGTCCTAAAATCAAAAGATGAAATGTGGGTTTTTCAAATCTGTAAAACCCACATTAATTTAACTAACAAAATTAAATTAATTTCATCCATGAAAGACTCGACAATTCAACTGTGGTTCCATCAGCACATGATCTTTTTTTAGTTATAAACCTTATTGTTCAAGTTACCAGACATAAAACCTGCAGACAATTGGATTAAATTTTACCAATCCAGGCCCAACTCCCATAAGATAAACCGAAACCATATGAATATTCTTTCTTTAAATCAATAGCATATGTTTACTTTTTATAAATCATCTTAAAACTTTCAAATTGTATGAATTATGACCTAGGAACTCTGAATGTGATTGCCAGTTCTATTTTCTTCCATTCTCTTGCTTCTCCTTCCCCATACCTTTATTCAATTGTTCATGTAAATTTGATATTGTTTAATCAAAGATTTGGGTCACCCCCTGGCGGTGCTATATCAGAATGTGTATCCACCAAAGCAAAATAAGAATCAGCTACAATGGCCAACCAGCCTATATTGGTCCCCTCTGAGGGCTGATTCGGTTACCTGAACCCAATATTCCACCTCCAATGCATACCTAGAATGATACCCTTCTCTACCAGGCCTGCCCTGTGATGCAAACAAATCATAGAAGTGGGCTAATTTTTGTGGCAATACACTCTGGGTTGGGATTCACATGCATTGGGCATTTGTCCAACAGGATTTCACTGAAAATGGCCACTTTAATAGGCTCATAATGTGGGTATTAGTTAGTAATACGAGATTTTTCATTATTAGTTAGGTTGTTTCAAGTCTTTTATTAGTTAATTAAAAAAGCTACTTTGATTAGTACTAAGTTTAGCTATTTAAAGTCATGTTAAAATAATATACATATATAAATGGGCAAGAGATCGTTACCTGGTCATGTGTCCCCTGCACTAGTGTGAGGGCCAATGAGAGTGCGTGCTGGATCATCAACATGGATGGGATTCTAGATTTCATGGGGAGCGGGCCAGTAATTTTGTGGGCTCTTGTGACTGAGCGCAGGACCATTCGACCAAGTAGCATTCTTTTCCCCTATATATATATATATATATACACATATACTGCAATGAGAGAACACTACTGGCCAGCCAAAAAGGGCACCAATGCTGCTGCTGTGCTGCTTCTGAGTTTGCATGACTTTGCTCTCTTTGTGCATAGACTTCCTAATCAAACTAAGATGGATCCGGCTGTTGGTTCAAAGAAGGTTTGCTTGGGGAAGGAATAAAAATTTTACGGAAGAAAGAATGCTAACTGATAACGTGTACCTGCACCAACACATAACGGCTACGAAAAAACCGTGCTGTCCTGTGCTGAAGATGCTCATGCGTGCCCTCCAATTGGCCGCAGGCGCTGGTGGGTACATGCACTATCAGGTAGCGTTCTCTCGCCCTATATATATATATATATATATATACGTGTGCATATATTGAAGCTTTGCTTTTTTCTACCATAGTGGAAGAGTGGATTTTTCTTCACAGGTAAGGTGGATTCCCAATCATATTTCTTCTTCTTCTGTTATTCTGTTCTACATTTGACTCCAGAGTTTCCAGCAGGAAAACTATTCTCAAATTGATCTGTTTCGTCAATTCTAGATTTGCAATACTGCAAGTCTAGATTTATTCCTTGCTAATCTGAACTTACAATTTTCTTCAAAATCCTGCTATGTTCTCCCACTATACAATTTAGCATGTTCTTGTATGTTATTATAGTTCAGGCTTCCTTATTTAATCTAATCAGCTTTGGATTAGGATTTCACAATCCTATTAGAAATAGGATTCCACACATCTAACCTTACCTAGACAAGGAGTCTTGTTTGACAAGGATTCATACTCTTGGAGTTCTACTTAAACTACGATTCATCCGGCAGACTCCTAATGTGGCTAGGTTTCCAAATCCTAGTGCAACTGGGATTCTTGTCCAAGCTTACCTTGCCATTAGCCTGTCAATTTCCTTTATCCATTTTCTGGAGAAACAAATTAAATTTTATGAAAGGACGAAGAGAGACTCCCAAAAGAGGCCATAGAGTACATGGCCCACTTCGTCATAAGATATCTTTTTATGTTTTTCATAGAGAGACATTAAAGTATGGTTATTAATGGTAACATCTTCTCGGATGAAATCGGAAAGAGCTACAGTAGCTTGTTCCTGTTGTGGAACTTGCTGGATAGGCTCAAAGTCTTCTACAGGATGAACAAGGCTATCTACAGGATGAACAGATTTAAAACTGTTCATCATGAAGATGTATTCGATATCTGAATCTGAATAGTCAGAAGCAGACGTACTATCTAATTCATAAAGGATTTCTTCTGAATCAGATATGTCCATTCCATAAACAATATCAAATTTATTTTGTTCGAGAAATAAATATAATATTGCAAAGACAATAATAAGGATAGTAATAGTAATATACACCATCCCTAAAAAGCCAAAGCTATTAAAAGAAAATAAAATCCACAAAGCTGGGATTCTCATATACCCCAACATTCTGATTCTTTGCCATTTGTGGACCAACAGAAACCCTGTTTTTTTAGAATCCAGGGCATCAGTGAGATGGTTCCACATGACAGCTGAAGGTCATGCCATCAGGTTCTTTCAATAACATCAAAATAATCACGACAGGAATCAAAACACTTAACATTGAGCTACACCTTGGAAAGTGTCTAGCCTACATCACTGCATCTAGCCCAACATATCTCACAAGGACCAGCTCATACTAACATGAGTAGCAAATTTTCAGATTAACTCCATGGTCCAAGAACATATGGATTTCAAAAATCGGGAAATGACTGGTTTATGAGTCCTTAGAACGCATGATACACATCTGGATGTCGTTCCTTAGTGGTTAGTTGATCTATGGTCAACATATATCTCGGCCTAACCTGTACTGTTGCTAGCATAAGCTTCCCTCTTTGGAAAGTACTTCACACCTGAGTTTTGAAATTTCAAGGTCAGCATGCAAGTGCAACATAGAGAACCTGATTACATATTGTCACCATCTAAACAAGTTTCCTTTTCATTACAAGCAAGAAAAATTCTGTCACTGATGATGGGAAAAACCAATAATCTCACCACCATGAGAAGCAAATTTTCAGTTTAACTTGTCCATGAAGCCAGGGATTCAATAATATAATGGTGAAAGAATTAACAATTAGCCAGAGAATTCAAGTTCTAGGTTGTGATGATTTTTGTCTCAGCGTTTTTCTTGTACTGTTAGCATTCTCATCTTTTTTTCTCCTTATATCCATTGTATCCTAAAATATCTTATTTTTTTCTCAACCTTAGTATCCAGCTCAGCATGCTGAATTTTAGTTCCTCTGTTGAATAAGAAGAATGTCAAAAAATCTCTAGCATAGAGGATCATAACATCAACACCCCCGGAATTGGCAGCACTATTCCAACTCACTTCTACTCAACTAAGCCTAACCCCAACTATTTCTGGTCTAGCACGTGAACTTTGTTATTCTTTCCACTGTATCTATAGCCATAGCAGCAATGGGTGTGATGGACAGAATAGAGATTGCCTTTTGAGCTACACCTAGAAAAAAGCATCTACGAACATAGTTTATCACTTACTGCCCTAATCAAGAGTTCTCTAGTTTATCACTTACTGCCCTAATCAAGAGTTCTCCCCCCCCCCCCAGTAGATGGTATCATTGGTTTAAGATCTAAAGATTGCAAAAAAAATTTCCAAACCTCCGAGCAACCAACTGTCAGTCAACCAACATACTTAAAATAATCAGAAATTAGCTTTAGATAACACAAACCCCTAATAAACAAAATAGAATCTCATGGTTCGTGAAGAAATTACTTCTTTTTTATTTTTTTTATTACTTTTTGTGGACCTCATGGGTTGGAAACTGCAATCGCATAACACGAAAAATACACAATATAGAGTGAAGGCAGAAATCATTCCGTGATTTGGCATACAATGCCCACTGACCTCACCAGCAAAAATGCTAGTAAGAACATTTTCCCAGTATTTTGCTACAAAATGCATATATCATTTCACAGTTGTTTCCCGGCAGTCAATTACACACACACACACAAACACACACACAAAAAAAAAAAAAAAAAAAAAAAAAAAAAAAAAAAAGAAGAAGAAGAAGAAGAAAAAAGACATAAAAGAGCACTGTACACAAAGCAAAAGAGTGAAAGACGGAATTGGATTCTTACCCGGGTTGTCTTCGCATCTTAAAATTCTCAGTTGTAAACCCAATAGCTATCTGACCCTTTGCTCCAGCATTCTTCACGAAGATCTCGAAATAGTACACTAGCCTCTTCACTGGTGCCGGACAATTCGCCTGTACAACTCCCACATCGTGGCCATGCAAATTAACACTTGTATACTGAACAGATAGCTTATCCGTCGAAACCACCAGAAAACCACCAGAGCTATTTATGGTATTGAGACGCGTCGGCAACTCTCCTACCTCCTCCACGTCCATATCATCCGTGCCTCGTCGAAAGCTAAATTTTGAGAGGTCAAGACTAAATCCACCACTATCCTGATCACTTATCATCTGGATTGAAATCAATCTCTCTTCCTCGTTTCGTCTCCAGTTACACAACAACCTTTACTGAGCGAAATATCAGGAATTATAAAAAATAAGAGAGGGGAAATGAAAACAAACGCGATCTCAAAATTCCTTCTTTGTCACTGGAACTCGAATCACTCCCACCCTGACGAAGATCACCAATACGGAAACCCTAGTTTCTGAAAAATTATTCGATTTTCGGAGTTTAATGGTTGGATTACTGAAGAAAAACAGAGATTGGGAGCTAAAGAACTAAAGACTTAGCGCCTGAGAGGAGAAGAAACGGTAAAATACCAAAATGACGAAACGCTCATTAACCATTAAAATGTGGAATAATGATATGACGAAAATACCCTTCACCTGACACGTTTCACGTGACTTTACCGTTTGCACATTTATGTTTTCTAAGTATATAAATTTGGTAGTAAGCAGATTGGCCGTAGAGATTTTTTATTTCAAAAAATTCATTTTTACTTGGATTTTTTTTTATTTAATTGCTGTATGAAAGGGGTCATGCAAGGAACCATAGGAATCAATAAAGGACCCATGAAGAGGCCAAAATGGATATGTAAATGTTAGGTTTCATGGCTTTTATCTAGACCAGTTGATGGATTTGATTCATTAGTCTAATTAAACTATCTATTAGGGATTATGTTGATTCAAAAGAAGGGTTTATGAGTACGATTAATTGGAATCCACTAAGCTTCCAGTCGATTTTTAAAAGTAATCATACCAATAAAGGTCCTTAATCCACCTCATTACATAAACAAGAAAATCGCCTCTAACATGGGTTTTTTTTTTTTTCTTTTTGGTAGAACTCCAACATAAGCTTTAACACAAGGGATTATCTTATTGACACCCCTTAATGTATCAAATAATTTGTAACTTTACATTTTTACCCTTTTAGTATAATAAAAAAAAAAAATTCAATACGAGTAAATCCAATAATTTCAAGTGTATACTTAAAAAATATGTAAGACAATGACAATATTTGACAATAACATAATAATAATAAGTCATATTAAAAAAAAAAAAATTGAAAGCTCTTCTTTACCTCGACTTTCAAGGTACTATTAGAAATAAAATAATAGGCAATCAAATTGTTTTCAGATATCTATTAGTTTTGTTCTGGGTTGATTGGATTGGAAAGCTGACCAAAACATTAAAAACTGTTGAAAAAACAGTAGTTATTTTTTTCTCTTTATTTTCATACTCTAATTGGTTACAAGTTACAACTACTAAAAATCAGTATATCTATTATGGGAGAGGGTTCTTGATCCTGGTGGTGTCGAGAACCAACCTATCAAGTTGGGGTCAATGGTTCGTTAGAGAGAGGGCGGTGCTAGTGTAGCCTCCACCAGCAGTTCAAAGAACCTTTCCCATGTTCTATATAAAGCTCTAGGAGCTCAACTTAAAAGGTGCTAATTGATGTTTATATATTGATTTCAACCAACAACAAATACGCAGTCAGTTTTGATTTGAGATTTGAAGACTGCTAGGGTTATAAAGATAAAAAATTTAAGCGAAAAAGCTAGTTAAAAGTGCCATTGAGGGCACCATGGGCATTAAAAGAAACAAGGGAGAAGAAGAGGTGAAAGTTTGTTTTACTAGGAGTCATGAAAAAAGTATTTAATAGGGGAGTTTGGGTGTTGTAAGTTAAGTATAAGATACCAACAGAAATTTCCCTTAATTATTTCCCATGTGACAAACAAGAGTTGTAGATTGGTCCCCCATCTTTAGTTTTTATTATACTTGAAACAAAGTAACAATGATGTGAAACTAGTGATATATAAATTTAAGGAAAAACTTTTCCTCCATGCGGGAATGTTCATCACACCATCCTGGGGTTCATAAACCCTTATAAGGTTTTAGTATATATGTTCCCCAAAATACCCTGTCACAGTATCTAAAGCCCCCGCAGTTGAGGGATCTCCCTTCACCATGGCTTAAGAAAAACTTGATCCTAAGTTTAAAGTTTCAAAAGATAAAAATGTCATTTCATAGTTATGATATCTAATCATGGTTGTGTAATTTTTAGATACCTCAATTGGTGATTTTATCAATCATGTGGCAACTCTTTTATTACTCAGAAAATCTTGAACATGCCCATATCAGCCTATAGTGAGTTATGTTTTTAGCTTTCACATCAATAAAGAGGTTGGGAAAAATGGAACAATGTATCACAATTTCAGTTTCTAGGAGAAAAGAAGTTGGACAATAACATGGGAATAGTATGGTAATGGTGGGCATAAGGAGGAAAGAGAAGAGGCAAAAGACTTTGACAATAACCAAGTTATAGATGATACCCTACTATCCAATGGTCAAATGGCCAAACTAACCCTCCACACGGTAATTGGCATGCTTATGAAGGACACTTTTCTCTTCACCATTGTCATTTAGAAATGTTGATTCCAACGAATGAAGGCCTGAAGCTCAATTCATAACTAAGATGGACAAAAGTATGTGAGGAAGCGCCTAACTTGAAGCAAAAAGATGAGGAACTCCACTGGAAAGACACTTGAATCATTGCTTTACATAAAGAAGTGAGTCATCATATTAGATTTGCTCCTTACTTTCTTTGCTCATCCAATTGGAAAACCTGACGAACATCGTATGAGCTCGTTATTGCTCATTTTGGGTTGAACTAGCTTTCATTCTCTAGTTTCATATTTTGATCCCTTTTTTATTCTTTTTGTTTGTTGGGGCTAGTGCCTTTTGGTGGTATCTTGTCTTCTAAATTTTTATTTTTCGTGTTCGTTTTAATATATTTTTTGTTCACAGGAAAAAAGAAGAGTAATTGATCAAGTGGATTTTTGGCTAGCATGAATGCTTTTACAAGGCTCACATAAGAAGAGCTTTTGTTCCTCACAAACTTGTTTTGAACTCTGGTGTAACTGGGAATATTGCAAATTAACCTCAAAATAAAACAGTCCAATGGCGTCCATTAGTAGTGCCCTTGCCTACTACAGCCATTCGAATATTTCAAAGTTAATTATGCTGAAATCAAACAAAAACTTTACCATAAAGTATCAACAAAATAACATTTTAATATGCTCAACGAAGGAGGAAATATGGATTATTTGCCACTTGAAAACACAAACACACTCACAAAGAGAGGGAGAGATCACTAGAGATTTGATCCCTGGAGAAGATAACAGATCTGAAGCTATGATCATAACCCTTAGAATGTATAGAACCATATATGTATGTCATACCTGCACACGTACATAGAGGTACAAGTCATACCTGCACACGTACATAGAGACATGTCTACACATACAGACACATATCGCTCCCCATTATAAAGACAGTAAGGCCAGCCAACATAAAATGTATGAAAATAAACCCAGAGACAAGAAAGTATAGAGAGCCTCTTGTTCAGTCACTATAGATTTCTATTTGTAGCTTTCCATAGACAACAATGTAAGGACCATATCTCACTAAATACAGATGCCATTTTCTTTTTGGATAACATTTGCATTCTCTGCTTTACAGAATGTCCCTCATGATTTATTGGGTTGCATTATGAAATTTACATATGTTAACCTTCAGAATGATGAACTTACATAACAGCTGGCAGTTCCCAACAGATCACATCAATAATATTAAGCTGATATGAGGGCTCTGAGAATGAATGCTGAGTAGTTTACGAGCCAAGCAGCTTCTTCCATCTGGCGTACCCCAGGAGGAGAAAAAAAATCAAGAAACCAGCCCCAAGCAAGCCTGCAACAAATTGCCCAAAGATGCCATAGACATTGTACAGTGAACAAGGAATGTTTACACTGAAAATCCCAATTACCAGGACATCAACAGAATAGGCGACTGATGCCATGCTAAGAATCAACTGAAGCTGAATCAGATTGTTTCTCTGGTTGTTAAGTTGAATGCCCACATAGTCCTCTGTGTCATCAATGTATTCTCGCACCTTTGGATCTCACCAAAAAAAAAAAATGAAAAGGAGCTCATATTATCACCTTGCATTTCATGATGAGAGGTAGTAGTGGCTAATAAACTATGTAATATGTATATTGGATAAGAAATATCCAAAAGGCATGCCAGTAACAGATTTCACAGCAGCATGCAGAGTCAGGGTTGCCTCATGAATAGCAGATTCCCCCCCCCGGTTGACCTTCTTTTGTAGATAGAATCTTCAATGAGTGGAAACAATCACCGTTGGACGTAGAGGCGCTACATCCCACCTGTGGACCCCATACTCTCTCTCCTCATTAAAACCCCTTACTGGACGATTCGATTTCCCAACCCCTCATTGATGAAAAATTGCACTTTGGTGTCATAGCGATCCTTCTCCCATACCATTATAACTAAATTCGAATTATGAAGCCTCTTATCATATGGTTGTGAGAATCATAGATTGATGGGTCATATAGATACATAGGCCATATGTGATACATCCAAGGCAAGATAGGTTCTCATAAAGAAAAAAACAACAAAGGGTGCTCTCAAGATATCGAAAATTTTGCAAAGGAAGATTTTAATAGTCAAATTGTACATAAATTTGCCAAGGTAAAATTTGGAAAATATTCCCCCCCCCCACCCCCAACCCCAATTTTTTTTTTCTTTTTTTCCCATGAAAACTTTACAAATGTAAAATAGACAATAAAAAATTGGATTTTTATGGTAAAGTTCTAATTCTCCTTCAGTTTATGCCTAAATAAACAGAGCCTTAAAGGAGAAATATGTTGGATCAAATGGAATCCCTCACACCAAGTCAACCTTAATAGAAAAAGAAATTGTGACACTGTGATCTCTAGAAACTTCAACAAATCAGGATCCTCCGGGTGAACAAGTTAAAGTTGAATATTAATTTTTCAGTAGTAGAGCTTAACATAAATTGCATACTTCTAAAGATAAGTTCCACATTTTTCTGGTTTAAAACAGTGAAGCACCATTTAAAGGAAAATAAAACCAAAAGAGTTCGGCTTTCGTATGCATGTGAATGTAGAGGCTTTTCAGCCTCAAATCAACTCTATGGATAATTTAATAAATTTATCCTACTGACTGGTCAAGTGTCAGATCCTTGTCTTGGAGAGTTTACATGAGTCAACTCAAAAATCATTGACAAATTTGGGCCATCGATGCAGCTTTGACTATAGTAAGAGATGGGACTATAGTGAAAGATGGCCTTCTATGGTACAAGTCAGGTTCATGTTCCTTTCCTATAGTCACAACATTGTCAAAGCCTCATGAAAATATGATTAATCTGGATTTTGACTGCTGTCCAATGGGGGTATATCCAGGGAGAACCCAAAATCTTATCCTGAAAACCTCTCCCAACTCAAAAAACGAGTTGGGGGTGGGGATGGGGGAAAGGAATCTTGAGAAAATTCATGCTAGTTCAATGTCTTACCAAGCACAAGAAGTATACTCAATTTGAGAGACAAGAAAGTTAAGAAATATGATAATCAGGATTTTATCACATATGTAGCATGCTCATGAGTAGGCTACTCATTCAAATTTGTTTTTATTAAATTACCAGTGATAATTCAAATGGAGAACATTAGTTAGTGGTTGTAGCACCATTAACCTGGTAGGTGCTTGTCCAAACTCTGCATTAGACAGTATGGACATACTCTGTTCAATCTAAACAATGGAAGTAGTTTACCTCCTTCATTTAATTTTTTGTCCCTGAGTCTATAATTTTACAACTTCCTTCACAGACTCCTAGAGGTTAAAAATTATGACTCTCATTTCCCAGCCAATGCAACACTGATTTCAGTGTTTGCATAAATCTTTCAAAGAGATCCAATTTAATGGGTACTTGAAAAATTTCGTGGGAAATATTTCCATTTTTATTGGCAACCAAACTATACAGAACTTCTTATCTGGCTTTGGGACAATAAGGGTGATCAAAGCTTCAGCGAAAAGTATCAGAAAATCAATTGTCACTTAGTAATCATATTTGTGATGGTACTACAATATAAACTGATGGTGAGGATCACTATTTTAGCAAATTATAAGCAAGAAAAAATGAACGTGATCAACATTTAGCATGTTTTGTCCATCCCACATTTGCTTAGACTATCTCCCAAGGGGGAAATACGACTTACCGACAATAAATGGTTACGAGTCCGATCCAGTTGCATGAAATAAGCCTCAAGTAAATCCTCCAGATCATGGTCACCTGAACGGTTTCCAGTGATTAAACTTGCACTCATATTAGAATTAATTCTTGAAACATTAGGTCCAAAAGTGGCGATGCTATTTGAACCAGTTCCTCCCAACAGTGCTTCATGTTGTTTCTGCTTCCTTGTTAAATGTAACTGCGCTAAATGTTCATCATCATCTAAAATATGTTCAATTTCATTCCTAACCTGGTAGAAGACAAATAATTCACCCTCCAATACCATATATAGAAAATAATGCTTATAAAAATAAGATCATCTGGAGAGTCAACCTACATCAACTAATGGCAGAAAGAAATAACTATATCACTCTTATATCCTTCAAAGCTAGTATTACTAGCCCCTAAAGTAAAACCATAAATGGCGAGTAGTGTAGGGTATGGTCTATCTGAGTCTGCTGTCTCTTGAACTGCCTAGTTTGCCTGAATTGAACGGAACCATCTTAATCAGCTGAGTTTCCAACTCTTGCAAAGAAACTCCCAGGTTGCTGGGTTTACATTTACCCAGTGATTAACGGAGTAACTCCATCATTTAACTAGGCCAGACTGTGTTTGAAAAATGGGTGGTGAATTTTATTCTCATCATTGCAGTCATAGTAAAAAAAAAGAATCCAATTAAGCTAAACAAAACCCATCACCATTACCTTCTGTACACGTGCAAGCAAACAAGTGAGATGGCTTTTCAAACTTCGGACATATTTAAGATTCTTAGTGCTAACATTCCTGGTTAGTTCATCCAAGATGGTGTAAGCATCTCTCTCAAGCTCTGTCACACTATTATCCAAATGTGTACAAACAACCTCCAATGCAATTTCCAGAACTTGGAATTCGAATGGTAGTTCACGCTGCAGACCTTCATCTACTCCATCAGCATCTTGAATGTCAATTGGGCTTTTATAAGGCAGTTGTTGCTTCAGTTGATCCACAAATGGAATGACTTCCTGGTTTAGAGGATCTGGCAGTAGAACTTCCTCAGCAGTAACTATGGCCTTGATAAAATCTAAATTCAGAACTGTGGCTTTCTCTCTGGCTACAAAAAACCCATAGAAACAGAAGAAATGAGTATAAATTCTCCTCCCAGTTAAAAATAATAGCTCTGAAGGCTCGGGCAGAAAAATTAGTCTAGATGCTTCACCAGCATATAAGTTCATGCTCACAGAATATATGAGGAAAAAATTGAAATGTAACAAATGCAAAATACTGTAAAAGATCAAAACATCAATAATATCATTAGCTTAAAGCAATTAGTCTGAGTATACGCTGCTATTTTAATTTCATGAGAAAAGAAATCTACTGCATCTTCTGTTCCTAATCTTTTATTTGTAAGGGCCAGAAGTAAGGTGTTTCTTTGTCAATATTCTGTTCGTGTAGCCAGCAGTAATGATGATGAAGGGGATGACCTGCAAAGCAAAACCTCATAAAATAGAGCCATCATCTGATAAGAGACATCGACAATATTCATCCTCATCTTCATAATTTTTAAAAATCGTAAATTTCAGTTCCCCCAAGCCCCCATAACAACAAGATAATGTCCCTATACTCTTTTTTTCTTGGCAAGGACCTGAGCATGCAGAGGAGGCTGTTGCTCTGAAACTTTACACGAGGAAGAGCGGCAAAACATTGGATACCCATCTGGGCTTCCATGGTTAAGGTCTTGTATACAAACTTTGCTGGCTGTTAATCAAAACAACATGCTTGAAGTCACATAAGAAGAAATTTAAAAGCATTGCAATCCATTGTAACATGTTTTCACATGTGTATCAGTATTCGTGGAAAGTTGCCAAGAGTCTGTGCTACTTGCATGCTACTTGAAATGGGTAAGAAATTAGTGACGACTTTGGTTCCTTGGGCTTAAGGGCCATGAAATTCCTGTAAGCAGCACGAAATCAGTGTTTTAGCTGGTAGAAGCATAGAAATTGTGATGAATGAGCATCTAATGCTGATAAATTCATTCTAGTGCTATGCTATAATATCCTCCTCATGAAAGAAGCAAATCAAAGAAGCCTATGGAGATGTGGGTCTTGTCAATCAGCAGGTGATCTTACCTGCACTTCAGAAGAGTAGAAGAGATTCCTAGATACCAGAGAATCAATACGTCCACGCCTATATCACATATTAATGTCTAACTAAACAAGTTTATTCGCTGTCAAAACAGATTTCAGGAAGATAAAATACCAATTACCAGGTCCAATGTTCACAATATAACTCTTAAACTGTAATAGATAACTCAAAATTTTGAAACAACAGCATAGGATGATAGGATCCATTTATTTTTCATCAACCATCTATCAAATTGAGCAAGGTCCATAAGAAATTCAATAGCAAACAACAATCACATGAAAGAATCAAAAGCAAAATGAATTAGTAAATAATTATTACTTAGAATGTTTGAAGAGTGAGACAAGACTGGGCCAAGGATCCTCAAATCCCTCGCAGGGATCGACACACGTTGAATGATGGCACTCTTGTCAAGTTCAAGGAGTTCAGATTGGCCGAAGCGGTCAAAACGCATCCAGAGTCGTGCCCCACCGACTTTCTTCTTTCCCTTACAGCACAGTCCTCCATTCACAAATGGAGAAGCAACATCAACAGGGTTGACTTCCTTGTTGATGTTGTTGCAATTGGGGCTTCTGCTGCCAAGTTTAGCCGAGGTGAGAAAAAACTGCACCTCCTTCATCTTCTTTTGTCGGTGATGGCCACTCTTCCTCTGGAAGAAAAGTTTCTTCCCCATTTTCTCTCTCCCTCTCTCTGAACCCAAGCCCAAGGTTCATCTCCTCTGTTATTCCCAATATGAACTTCGGCCTGGTATGTCCTTCACCGGTAAAATCCATAATTCAAATGAGCTTTCCCCCAGTGTAGACCTCTTATAGATATCTACCCGGATGTGTTTCCCAAGCAATGGTCCATTATCTGTATCTTTCCGTTGCATTTATAATATATAGAACGTTATCTTCCATGCCTCTGTTCACACCTTTGCAAGTTTTGCAAGTTTTGACTTTTCCTTCATAAACAAATAAGCCATATACGCAAGCAGACCCCATCTGCAACTAAACCCAGTTGTTGGGAGTTGGAGTTGCTGCCATGACACCTGCAAAAGAAAACGACTTGAGAGCACTAACTACTTGAACCACGTCGTGATGCTGCGGAAAGGTGGAAGAATAGAAGCTTATTTGTCTGGGTCTAGGAAAGGAAGAGAGTTTCAAAGGAAGAAGCAGTTTCGCAGAAAGAAGCCCACGAGAACAAGTGGGCGTAAATTGAATAGATTGATAGATATAGACACTCTTTTGTTCTTGGACGAAATCAAGAAATTTAAAAAAGCACACGACCTTCATTAATGAGGTAAAAGAACCAGAAGAAAATGCAATCTTTCGTCTTGGATGATGGATCCTCGTCAGTTATGGACCATTGGATTTGGATTTGGATTTGTTATTGAATCAATTTTATTTATTAATATATCTTCTGACCCAATTATCAATCTTAATGGGTCTCCAGTCTCCATCTAAGGATTGCAGAATTGCAATGCATTAGACTAACTGCAGCAGAAAGCTTTTGAATCTAATCAGTCAGCTGCCTAAGCTCGAATCTCATGGCCTAACAGGTAGAATTGTAGAAATTGTGCCCTTAAACCATCTTTCTTCTTGAATTTTTGAGGTTAGTCACTTGTTTACTTCGAAGATGCTTACACTTCAATCACATACAACCATATTTTGGTGATCTAAAACCCCCAAATCATAGCTTAACAACAATTTAAATCACTAGTTTTCAGATTATTGTTCAAGGGCGAGAGGAATTATACTCTCACCAGTCACCACAAAATAAGTTTGCAGTTCTCGAATTTACAGTCCAAAAACCCTCAATCTTGTTGAGTCCAGAAGTCCAGCCAATATCAGATTTAGCACAACTTGAAAATAAGTTGGGCTGCATATATAGTTTTCTATGAGCCTGAATAAGCATCAGTTAGTGTTTCAGACATGCGATTCAAATGCATGCTGACCCTACCAATAAGATCTAACTCAAGTTACTCAATGACATAAGACCCAAGATGAGAAATCTACCATCAATGCATTTCTATCTTGAAAAGGAAACTACAGAAGTGAATAACACTCCAGGTACACTTGCAATAATCAATTCATTAAAATCTGATCCCACATAAAGAACCTTATTCCAACAATTACACTACACATCCTGCACACCCTGTTTCTGCCATTCCACTCTACTGTACAATTCTGATTTTTTTTTTTGGTAAATACATTTCTGAATACGAGCTACCAAAGTAGATCACCCGAACTCTTCTTTCCTCAGACAATAGAACCAAATCATGGCTGAGTTGAAGCAACACACATGTATTAAATCATACATAATAGAGTACATTTCAGGGTTGACTAATCCAAAAGCAAAATAATAGTCATTGTTAAGTCAAGTACAGTGATTACACCTAATAACCCCATCTGAATCAACAAGGCAAAGCTTTGTCCTTGCCTTTGAACACTAATTGATTGCACCATCGACTAATCACCCACAGCCCTTACACCTAGATAACT
Source organism: Macadamia integrifolia (assembly GCF_013358625.1). NCBI lineage: Eukaryota > Viridiplantae > Streptophyta > Magnoliopsida > Proteales > Proteaceae > Macadamia > Macadamia integrifolia. Next base: position 33,474,965 of record NC_056557.1, read on the forward strand.
TCCATGGACTGAATTGAAAATAACCGCATGTCTGATATGATGTCTTTCAACTCTAGACTTTATTTTCAAGAATTCGCCCCATCGGGACACTGGCAAGCTTGTCAAGTTTGCAGCTCTGAACAACAAATGCTGTTCTTCAGATTAAGATGATCCTGACCGTGTGAAGCCTGAGATTGAGCTGCAACACAGCCGTCAGTTGGTTCATTTATGACCCAAGCAGCCTTTTCCATCTGGCATAACCCAGCATTAGCAGAAAAAGCAAGAAACACAATGCTGAGGATCCTCCAACAAAGGGGCCGTAGATGCCTTTGATTTTAAACAACTGGCATTTTAAATTCATCCCAAAAGTTCCAGCTATCAAGGTCTCAACAGCTATGGCAAATGATGCAATGGTTAACGTCAACTGGAGCTGAATAAGTTCATTCCTCTGGTTGTCAAGTTGGATGTTGACATAGTCCTCCGTATCATCAATGTATTCCCGAACCTTTAATCACATGAGGGTGAAAGAAAACAAACAGAGTCAAAAAGCTGAGATGGACATCAGTGGTTTAATCAACAAGCATTAAATTCAATAACTTGCTACCAAGAACACCCCATGAATATAAGATCTTACATGAAGGGAAATGCTAAGAAGCTTAGAGGCATGTGGGTGTGAGTGCTTAGTAGCACATCCACAAAAACAACAACAAAAACAAAGCCTTATCCCCAAACTTAATGGGGTCAGCTACATGGATCTGTGCAAGGACAAAAAGAAAAGTAAAAAGGAAAGGAAACATAACACAACAACAGAAATGAAGTCAAACACAGCCACATGGGGTCCGCAATATGGATCCTAGCCCTCCAATCTGCTCTATTCGAGGTCATAGTTGGGGCAAGACCTAATCTATGCATGTCTTTCCACACTATCCTATGGTCAATCTTGGTCTGCCCCTAGCTCTTTTAGATCCTTGTATCTGGATTAAATCACTCCTTACTGGTGTATTCGTAGATCTCCATTGAACATAGCCATACCACCTCAAATGACTTTCTCGGAGCTTATCATGGATCGGGGCAACTCCCAAATCCGCTCTAATACGTCCATCCCTTACCTTATCCTTCCTAGTTTTCCACATATCCATCTTCACATCTTCATCTCTACTACAAAAGCTTATCTATATGACGCTTCTTAACTGCCCAACATTCCACCCAGTACATAGCCAGGCATATGACTATCCTATATAATTTTCCATTGACTTTACAAGGATATGTCAGTCACACTCCGGAGGCACCTCTACAACAGATAAAAATATATAAAAGCTTCAGGAAACTTAATCTGTGTGTAACCACCAAACACATATGTGGAAGTCTTTCATGGAAACTACAATTGAAGCAGTAAAAGTATTCCAAAAGTTCTTTCATATCAAATGAAATAAAAAGAGTTACAAATTCCATAATGATTAACAGGAATCTAAGAAGTGCTTCCATAAATTTGAAAAGTTAACAAAAATATAGGAAGTGGATCAAGAAATGCATAGCCCAACACATGTTTACCATAACGGGTACAAGATATGTATATAGCAAAACTTCAACCATGATCACATTATCAGGCTGCTGCAGAATCAATAAGCCTTTCCCACGGAAGTTACAGAATTTTTCCAGGGTACTAGATCCTCCTGTCCTCTTCCCTTTCAACAAAGTCATTGTTTTACACGAGTTGAAAGAAAACAATAAGCTGTTGTCTTCCCTACTAAACCTAATTTTTGTAGCAATTAGCAAGGAGAGCCTTGTTTACTTTATTTGAGTCCTATCAAATGTAGCATTAGTATGTCAATAAAGCAATTGCAGGACATAACTAAACACACATTTTTGTTGTTCATAACAGGAGTTATGTGGTACATTAAGAACTCTCTATTTTCTATTAGCGGAGGTCAGTTACTGCACGTTATTTGCCAATGTTATTTCCCAGTTGTGGCAAGAAAGAAAGGGAGAATGGGGTTCCGGGGGGGGGGGGGGGGGGGGGGGGAGTGAGAGAAGGAAGCAGATCGCCATTAAATATGCTAGATCGGTCTACACTTACTAATGCTATTTTCAACAGGGAAAATGAACTCACTGATAAAATCTTATTACGAGTCCCATCCAGTTGCATGAAATAAGCCTCAAGCAGCATCTCCAGATCTTCTACATCATGATCATCTGAGTGACTGCTAGTAACCAAACTTGCACTCCTATTAGAACTAAGTTGACGCAGGTTAGGTGCAAGAGTGACAACATTATTTGAAACTGTGGCTGCCATCATTGCTTCATACTGCTGATTCTGAATCCACTTCCTTGTTAGATACAATTGTGCCATATCTTCATTGTCATCTAAAAGATGTTCAATCTCATCCCTCACCTGCCAAAGGACAGATAGCTATTACTAATTGATAAAAAAACAAAATATACTGTACAGACAACAAACTACCTATCCTTGGAAATATGCGTAAACAAATTTAAAATGCCACCAGAAAAGTAAACTGCATCTCCCGGGGGGGGCGGTGGGGGGATGGATCTTGCTGCCGCATTAAACATTATAATGTTTTCAGTACTGCTTACTGCTTAGACAATGAGCACATCTAAAGATAAAATACAATGAACGTTCAAACCGTTTCCGTGGTTGAATACCTCTTTTATTTAAATCCCTCAAAAACTTTTAAAATAGGTAATCACTTACAATCCCGCCAGTTGATGGTCCAAAGTCTACAACCTTGTTTCTTAAACATTTAATTTCAGTTTTGAACCCTTCAAACCTAACTCTTGCATCACAAACTTTCCCTGAAAACACTTATGATGGTCTAAAGAGTCATGGACTCATGGTGACAATGACTACGGCTCACGAATGAATCACTTTTTTATTGTTTTTAAATATTTTAGTAACTGGTCAAAGTGCCCAGCCCCTAATTTAAATCATTTCCTCTGGGCCAGAGCCACCTCACTGAGTTGAATAACCATGGGAAATAGGTCGATAGCATATCATACCCTCCAAAAAGGGGCAAAAGAGTAAAATAGTATTAAGGAAAACAAACAAAATCGATCATCCTTACCTTTTGTACACGTGCAAGTAAACGGGTAAGGTTGCTTTTCAAAGTTCGGACATGTTCAAGATTCTTAGTGCAAACATTCCTAGCTAGTTCATCCAGGACAGGATAAGCATCTCTCTCAAGGCCTGCCACACTATTATCGAAATATATACAGACAACCTCTAATGCAATCTCCAGGACCTGAAACTCAAATGGAAGCTCATGTTGTAGACCTTCAGCTGCTTCAGGAACAGGCAACCATTGCCCACCAGGTGTAGGATGGCTTCTTTCTACGCCAGCCTCTTGAATCCTAGATGGGCTTTTATGTGGAAGTTGTTGCTTTAGTTGATCCACAAAAGGAATGACATCTTGACACAGAGGATCAAGCAGCAGCACTTCTTCAGCAGTAACTATGGCTTTTATGAACTCTAAATTGACAACCATGGCTTTCTCTCTAGCTACAGAAAATTGAGAGTAAATACTGAGTGAAAAATTGTGCTTCAGTAAAGATGGAAGCCAACAAATTAACCTCTTGAGATTGGAGAGGGAAAGAGATGGTTTAGAAAGAAGCCTTCACTAGCATACTTCCTTTATTAGAGTATATTATAAGGGAAAAGAAGGCTCCCTGGTTGAGGGGGCACACATGGCATCAACAGTGGTTGGGTTTTTTAGGCTTCACAGGGGAGGGGGCGTCATTCCACTGCCCTCTGTTTCTGGGCCCAGGGGCCATGTGACCAGGGAGCATTCATGTCCCCATATTGTGATTAGAAAATCCACACACACAAGAGAAAAAGAAGAATAATGTAACAAAGGATAACAAGAAAATAGCAACAAACATAAATTTTCAAACAAACAATTTTCTCCCTAGTTTATATGGTGCAGTTGGTTGAATTCACTTTTTGCAAGAGACAGTATAGTCAGGTTGAATTTATAGAATAACGATCTGAATTGAGATAACTACAACACAACTCAGCCTTATCCCAACTGAATGGGGTCGGCTACACGGATCCAAGGGCCTGAATTGAGATAACTAAAGATAAAAAATTCGAAAACTTGATGAGTAATAAATATTTAAATTAATAAATATTAATAACAACTGTCATTGGCAAGTCAAGAGCTTGATCCAGATTATGTAAGCTGTCAAAGTAATAATCAGTGTAAGGCAAAAGGACCCAATCATAATTCAAGAACCTCAGAATAGATCTACATGTGTGTAGAATATCTTTTAATAAGTTCCAGAAAAATATCAGAAATCACCAAGAACTTCAATAAGGGTGTTGCAATCCTTTTTCTTCCCACCATAGGTAGAAAAGTTATATGATCCAAAGCTGGTTTAGGTAGCAGCACCACATTTGCCTCCGTGAAATGATCACCTCATTCCTCATTAGCAAGAACCTCGTTCAGCATACCCAAAGATAGATAGAAGGCTCGATTTCCAAGTTCCTCAGAAGGACAAGCCCTCTATTATTTTTGGGGGCATCACTCAAGGCAGCAGACTGCAACTATTGGAATTAATGGGGTACATTGACACTAAGTTACCAATTAGGTATCTTGGTGTTCCTCTTATTTCAAGAAAATTGTCTGTTGGAGATTGTGCCCCTGGGGTTGATAGGTGCAAAAGAAGCTTCAACAATGGAAGGCTCGATTTCTATCTTATGCAGGCTGATAACAACTCCTTAATTCTGCCCATGAATTTCCCAATGCAAGAGATGATACTTAATTTCAGGATGATTCGCCTTGCCATTGAAGAGAGAATTGTTCAATACATGCCCACTTCTATTCAAATGACAAAGCCTTTTTTGGATTAGTCAAAGTTAAGCTACTTAATATTCTATGCCTGATCCATATTTATCAGTCGTTGAATCATCAATAAAGAGGTATCTTAAAGGTTTAGGCTCTCCTCAAGATAAAAGATTTCTAAGATGATGATTGCTTGATGAGGCTAGTGTATATTAAAGAGTCATGCAATTAAACATGGTCAATAATATCTTGGAACATGTGAAGTTGCTCATTACCAACTAAGATTTCACTAAATACATTAGACGCAGAAAAATTTGGGGTCACACCCTATAGGAGGTAGTGTGTGCTTCCAATATGTCATCTAGATATAAACACTTATAGCATGACTCATGAAAGTTCTCCAATCCTCACACCCACCACCCCCCCCAAAAAAAAAAAATCTTTTTCGTCCAGTCTAAGAAAAATGGAAGGGGAAATATTGTTAATGCAATCAATACAGCCAAGGAGGAGCCAGGCCTAGTCAAACACACAAATTTATGGTTCATAATCAAGTTTAATGATCACCTCTCACCTAGTCTCGTCTAGCAGGAGAAAAAAAGAGCAACATGAGTTTTTGGAGCCATGTGGTAAATTTGACCAAAAAGAAGAAACAGAGCAAAAAGCCCACCAGCTACACAAAACACAATTCCAGTAGTAGTCTCGTCTAGCAAGAGATAAAAAACAACAATTCGAGTAGTTTGAGCCATGTGGTAAATTTGCCCAAAAAGAAAAACAGAGCAAAAGGCCCACTAACTAAACTAAACAAAATTACACAACTAGCCAAATAAAACCCCTGTTAAGTAATCACAAACCCAGAAACACAAGAACTGCAACTTCAAGTCTTGATCCTCTTCTATCAACCATTTAATTATTATTCAAGTAATTAAATTCCAACCCCAAGAACCCAAATCGCAATCAAAGAGACCAGTTCCAAAAAAATAAAACACAAAAAAATATTACATCGATGATCATTACCAAGAATATTGGAGGAATGAGAGAAGACAGGGCCAAGGATCCTCAAATCCCTCGCTGGAATCGAAGCACGCTTGATGATAGCATTCTTGTCGCATTCAAGCAGCTCAGTCCGACCAAATCGATCGAAACGCATCCAAAGCCGTGACCCACCAGTCTTCTTCTTGCCCCTCACAGAGACAGAGGCGACAGAGCTGCTATTGTAGTTGTCGCTATTAGTATTGAGTGGCTGCAGTTGCAACTCCGTCGTCTTCTTCTGCCGGCGCCGTCCGATCTTCCGATACAACGACAAGGGCCCTTTGGCCATGTCTTCGTCACCTCTGACTCTCTCTTGACTCTTGACTCTTGACTCTTGACTCTTGACTCTCTCTCTCACACGCACATTCACAGATTCCGAAGATGACTCACCATCACAATGAAGCTCGCTTTAGTTCCGTCGTTTTTAAACGGGTCCAATATTCTTCAATTCTTCAATTCTTCAATTCTTCAATTCTTCAATTCTTCAATTCTTCAATTCTTCAATTCTTCAAGTGGCAGTTGGCAGTTGGGTTCACACGGCCATTTGGTTGACATGCCGGGCACTAACTAGAAGTGTCAATCGGTCGATTTGAACCGATTTTGATTCGGTTTCATTGATTTCAATGTGAGAATAAGAAAAATCCAAATATGAATCAATAAGGATGCTTGATTTTGATTTCTTATCGATTTTGTCTTGATTTACCATGTACATCCAGAAGTATGATAAAATGTGTTTCTTTTATAAATTTCGGGTTGTTATTTGTTTTTATTAGGTTATATCGGTTTCGATCTAATTTTTAAAATTTAATTCTGAATCTTATTGGTTTTTGGTACGATTTGATATGGTTACAATCTCAAAAAACCTCAGCCTGAAACATGATCTAGTTCATTTTCGATCGATTCAATGGTTCAGGCTAAAGTTTTGATACCCTTACTTTTCATGGAGAAAAAAAGAGAGAGGTGTCCCCACTTGGGTAGTTGCTACAATTATCGGATAAAAGAAATTAATTTGTGTAGAATGAAAATGTATTACCGGTAAGATTGGAATTCGGTATTCAATTGCACATTGGTAGCGATAGATCTAAATACTGATGGAGTTAAGGGGTTGCCAAACCTTTAGCATGGTTTGGATTTTGAAGTTAATCTTTGCCTACAATCAAAAGTGAGCTCTTTTGGTTAAAGAGGCTTCTCCATGCCTTCCCCTATTTTACTTGAGAAGGGTTTTCCCACTATGTTAGTATGAGGGGAATCTACATGTTACACCAATAGTAGTGTAGAGAACAATATCATCTATAAAGAATTCATGTGGATGAAATACGAGAGAAAAAATAATAAAAAAATTATGTAAAAAAGAATAATTACATGGCATTGCGATGATTTTTTTCCTTTTAATATTCTTTAAGGAAAGCAAAAAATACACAGATTTACTAGGCAAAAAAGAGGAAAAAATACTGTGCATAAAATTGGACATTTTTAGGCCCCGAGTCAAGCCTTATATTAATGTAAATAGCCTATATTACATGGGCCAAGCTTTTATTAGAAGCCTATTGGGATAAGCTCAACTTAACGACTCGAACATCTACCATATAATATGTCAAATGGTATTCAAATTTTGTGGATAGATAGACTTGATTGTCTTTTGCATACATATTAAGTTTCAACTAGATATTGCCAAGTGATAAAATAAAGTTTTGAAAACCTCAAGACCATATGATAATGCATAGACATAAGATGCTTGCCAATAGCTTGGTTGTATATTTTGTTTTGGTCTGAAAAATGAAAAACAGAAGTAAGTATTATAAGGTTTAGTTTAAATTTATTACTTTTTCTTTTTTCATTAATATGAAGTATTCATAAATATATCCAAGAACAATCTCTATATACTATTTTGGGCAAGAGTTTCAAAATCACCAATGTACCCTATGCTTTATCCAATTGAGTTGTTTATTAATTTTTTTTTTTTTTTGAGAGAGAAAAATAAAAGAAAATCTCCATGTAGGAGGCGGGCGAATGGTACAATGTGGTTTAAGATCCACCAAATAAATGTGGTTTAAGAGAAAATTTATTCGACTATTTTATAGATTTATAGACACTTAGGTTCTTATTTACAAATGAATTTCTTT
>NC_056557.1:33482991-33505865 GCF_013358625.1 Macadamia integrifolia
CAATACTAAATTTACACCCCTAATTGCAGCAATGCCACAGGGGTGGGATTAGGGCACGGTCAACAAAGGAGGTGGCTGGGGAGGGGGGGGGGGGGGAGATAAGAGATTGCAGGAGCAAGAAGTGCAACAGGGGTGGATTCGAGTGAGCTAGGGGGCAAGGGAGCACAGTGGGGTAGGGGAGGGTGAGGGTTTTGTAGGGTGTATGGAGATGGTCGCATGGTTATGCATGAGAGGGGTGGGGTGGGGGCATGGTCAAAAGAGGAGGGGAATAGCTACATTCCATGGAAAGAAGAAGAAGAAGAAGGAGAAATAGAAATTAAGGAAATTTACTATCACTCCCCTACACTTGACCTATATTTATTAAAACTTCCCTCACTTTTACTTTTTTTCTATACTACCCTGTTTTTTTACTTTTACATCTCTTTCTCCCCTGCTCTTTTTAAATACTCAGATTAACCTCCTTTTCACCTATTGACCTATTACACTTTTTTCAAATTGATTAGCTCAAAACATGGTTTGAAACAAACCACTTACAAGTTTTGTCTCATCCAATCATCAAGGATATTGAGATAGCTGATGTGTCCTTAAAGATATTATTTATTTGTTATTATTATTATTATTTTTTTATTTCATCCAATCATCAAGGATGTTATATATTTATTATTATTATTATTATTTTGTCTCATCCATAATCACAAATTTAGCAATATATTTTTGTATCGGCATTAGATTGGTGTCGATCTCAGCTGATACTAATTCGGATCAGTAATCTCAAAGTTACATTCCGCATTAGGGTTGCAACACATGATTTTAGGGATTAATAAAAAAAAAAATTATGGTACCTAATTGGAACATATGATATTGATATAGATATAGAATTAATAAAAGTATTGGATCAATAATGCAAATGCCCGATTGGAACATATGACAAAGATATAGATCAGATACAAAATTATTCTTTTCTGAATTTGTAATATCCTTGATTATTGGATGAGACAAAACTTGTTAGTGGTTTGGTTCAAATCATGTTTTGAACCAATCAATTTGAAGAAAAAAAAAGTCTAACCATTTTTAGGTGAAAAAGGAGGGGATAATCCAAGTATTTAAAAAGAGCAGGGAAGAAAGAGATGTAAAAATAAAAATACAAGAGAGTATCAGAAAAAAAAAAATGTAAAAGATAGGATTTTAGTAACTATAGGCCAAGTGTAGGTGAGTGATAGTAAATTTCCTTAAAAATTAAAAACAAATTAAGATTGAATAATACAAATAAGAAAACAATAAAAAATAATAATAATAATAAATGAGGAAAACTTACAAGTGATGAAGACCGGTTCATAAATTAATAGGAGGGATTATTTGGTCATTTAAAACAACAATAGAAGAAGAGATAAGAGTTCACCTTTTGGTGGGAATCAGAGGTGGAACTTTTAATAAAGGAACTTGAGTAAATAGAGTATAAGTTAAATGGAGTGATAGAAATTTCCTTTATAAAATACTGAACCTCCAAAAATTAATATAGATTCTTTTCTTGGTAAACCTGTTAGATTACAGTACTTGAATCTGTTAGAGATTCTAGGACCAATGTGAATGTAATCTTATTCGGTTCGATTACGTTTACATCCTTGAAATTGAACCAAACAAAATAAAAAAGATTTGCTATTTTAAAATCAAAATTGAACCAATTCTTCTTTGATTCGATCCAATTTTAAATGACTCATTTTGATTTCAATTTCAAATTGACATCCTTAATCAATATTGTTTCTCAAGACTCAAAGAGTTCTGGACGAGGGAAATGCTAGTGCCTCGCTCCAGCAAGAGTATGAAACTTGGCCATCATGACCCCGAACCGATTTGCTAGACAGCCAATGAAATGAGATAGCTGTCACGTGTCATGCAGTTGTTGGACTGCGAAAATAATCCTGTGTGTGTGTGCAAGAAAGCACGTTCTACCTGGAGTTCATATTAGGTCCAAGCCGGGCTAGGCTCAACATAAAGACATAATCATTCAGTTCGGGCCTAGACTGTTTTAGGGGATGGCCCATGGAAACCCTCACTGGTGAACCTTAGGCCCTCAATGTACTCCTAATATTGTAATCCATATGGGGGGTCCTTGAGAATTTGGTAGGAAAGGTATGAAGAAAATAGAGTACAAGAAGAAGCCATTTGTGCAGTCTGAATTTATTTCAAGGGAAAAGGGAGTTTTTACCGGCGCATGAATTCTGCGTCTAGACACTGGCCCCTGTAAAATGACTGGTCCATCTTCTATGAAAGGACAAATCTATTATTATTGATGCTTCAATAGGTGCTCTCATTGATCCTACATTAATGTAGGGGTTGCATTCTTGAACAGAAAACTCTTCCCCTCTAAGAGATAGCCACTTCCTATTGTGAGACTGATGGCAAAGAGTTCACCATAAATGATCTCTCAAAAACAAGCCTATTTTGACCCAGATATTGGGCCAACATGTCCTCCTTGAGCGTGGAGAATACCACCCCTCCCCCCCATACTAATGGTCGTAGAAATGAAGTGAGCAACAGTATCTCCAAACAAATTTAAGGAGAAAATATTTTCTGAGAGGGCGACAATTGAGCCCAAGTCCAACCCTCAACCCTGTCAACATAAACTACTCCTAGTTTAGGCCCAGCCCAAACTAGCCTCATGGGTTATTGAGCAGAAGTTGAAGCCCAACTCAGCCCAAAACTGAGGCACCAGGTTGTTGGGATGGATAGACAAGATTTCCTTGGCCCACTTAAACAAATCTATTGGGGCTTTACGTATGTTGTCAGAATTCTTACCCTTAACCCAATTGAATTTTCAAAACTGCCCATCATATTCTGACCATCATATACTTTTAGTGAGAAAGAATGCCACCCAAAAGTGTTGTGTAGACCCAAATACATGGGGAAGTGGAACTAGGGCATAAGCATCTTTTCACGGTCTGATTCTACTTTCTTGTGTGTCTAGCCCTATACAGCACTATCGGGTAGCTTTTTTTTCTTCATACTTTGAAGGGGCCCTACTTTTAATTTCCTTGTGATTGGTGGATTTTTTTTTCTTTATTTTATTTTATTGAACCCAACTACCTTTTGAATGTGATTCACAAAGAGAGGTCTCAAAAGTAAGGAAAAAAAAAATGTAAGGATTACATATAGGCTTCTTTTGGAGTACATTCTTTACTTCTTTACCATGTTCACATAGGGTCTCTTGCCTTTCTAGACTTGTGGTGAGAGATCTTTCTTCCCCTATGTTGTCATTTGCTCTCACTGAAACCAAATCAATGTGAATGCGAAGGGAGAGATGCAAGATGTGGTTGAATTAAAGAGGCGAGCACTTAATGGTAGAGCTTTGATGGGAAAGAAGCGGGGGTGTTGGATGGGGAATGATGTAGAAACTAGGGGCGATAAGCCTATGGAACTCCACTCATTGGGGCTAACAATTTCTAGTTGCTAGTTCTAGTAGTAGCTCTTAGTGGGGGAATCGGTGATCTTTGGATAAGAAATCGCTTTCTACAGAGAAGCAATCCCATTTGATTCTAGTGGCCTGAACCATTCCATCAACTATCCCGATTCATTCATAATACAGGGGCCAAGTCTGATCCCTATATTACGGATTACATGGTGGAGAGTCTGATCCCGGAGTGGGTTCATATCAGTTACATGGGGTAGCATGCTCCCTCCTCCTTTCTAAAGGGCAGCTTCAGCTTCAATGGTGGTGTTTCATTTCATAAGTTGGCTCTTCTTTGATAGGGCTCTCGTGGAGGATAATAGATCTAGATGAGCCTTCCTCTTCGCGCCCCCCACCCACTGCCCTAGTAGAAGTATTAGTAAATACATGAATCGAATCTGGGGATAGATCAAGGGCTACAATGTTTGCTGTAAAGACCTTGAATGCATACAATTCTCTCAAATCAGTCTTTCTCCAATCCATTCTTGGAAGAGAAAGGAATAAGGAGTTTGATGAATAGAGGGGATAGAAAGCTACCGTCGCTATTGTCGGTACTGAGTCCTTGCTCGACTTTGGATGTGGGTGGGACCATGCCATGCATGGGATCAATCCCCTTGTCAATTCATGTTTTAAAGTATCTCCGATACCAATGCGATACCCTCTGATACGTATCTTAAATTTAACCGACCGATACAATACACACCGATACGATACATGAAATTTTTAAAATCCTTTTGTATCGATATATATCCTACGATACATACCAATATGCATCGATACATCACCGATACACATTGATACAATACGATACGTAACAATATGTACCGATACTCTATGAAAAATATAAAATCGAGGTGAAATGTACGTTTCAGTATGTATCGGTCGGTATGTATTGTTGAATATCAATACATATCGGTGAGTACCGATATATATTGATCGATACGTATCGATGAGTATTGAAACGTATCAGTATGTACCGATACAGTGCGCTACGGTCATATAATAGCCAAGATGGGTAATTTTTCAGAAAAACACGATTTTTTGAAGGGTTTTTGTTCCAAAGTTGCTGACAGCCATATTTCTCTTTAACTAAAGTGGAATCAAGGTTGGAAACAAGGATTTTACATTTATGAGACAACTATAAACCTTAAATTCTTGGTGCGATACTCTCAATTTAGTGTTTATGCATAATACATGTTATCAATAGATTTTTTTAATAATTTTTTATGCAAAAGTATTTAAAAAAGTGTTTCCTATACATTTATGTGTATATCTTTAGAGCATCTTAGCATATCTCCGATGCGATACGATACCCTTCGATACGTATCTTAATTATGGCCGATCGATACGACGACTGATACCGATACGTTAATCCTTGCTTGTCATATATAGCATGGAAATCCCTCTCCAAAATTCTTGCTTTCCCTTTCAACTCAAATGTCTTTGCACCACGAGGCAGCCCCGTCCTCCAAGATGGACCATTCCTTTCGGTCCACCATTTCAATCTCCGTCGGGGATTACAGGCTGATGACTCCCAGGAGCTCTTATCTATGGAGTCATTTGGCACCTTGATGTCGACTCATCACATCCTGGGGTTGAAGAAGGTCTCAAGGGTTCGGTTGTACGCTAATTCAAGTGGTACATGAGTTGGGTTTAGAACATCATCAGACAGTTCGATTCCTATCTACCGTTGGTGTTAAAGGGAAAACTGCGAGGAGCCAACCCTAGTACGAGAGGACTCGATTGGACCAACCTATGGTGTACCGATTGTTATGCCAATAGCAGTGCTGGGCAGCTAAGTTGGTATGGAAGAATTGCTGCGTCGTGGGAAATCCTTTTCTATACAAGTTCTCATACGAGGTTTTTGAACAGACTTCAATAGGCGAGAGGTGTAAGCACCGCGAGGTGTGAAGCGGTCTCGTACTAAACGAAACGACTTTCACTTTCTAGTGGTCAGTCACACTACCTCTTTAGTTGTCCCCCCTACTTGACTTGCTTATGAGCTGTAGCTTGCTCCCATGCAACCAAGCAAATGCTGAGCTAATCTACGACCACTCTAATCCTCTACTCTCGACATCGGTTCATAACTAGAATCTGATGTGGACTCCCCCAATCTATCTTCACTAGCCATATCTACCGAATTAAGTCTTATCACACTTAACCCTTGCTCCTTATCAATTGATCCACCTGGTTGAACAAGATCCGCAAAATCATGCCCACTTCCCTCTCCACGATCTTTGAATAGAAAGTTGTCATGCATCAATATCCCTCCCTCATTTGACCCCAATTGATCCCCACCTTGAATGGAAAGATGCTCATATCTCACCTGAGAATAGTAAGGGACAAACAATTGATCCCCACCTTGATTGGTTCCGTTCAAAGAGGAAAAATTAATCCTAATGGAAGGAGTTTCCATAACAGCCATTTCGTCCCCCTCAGCTGATTGTGATTTGTGATCCCACCAAATTTTCCTATTTTGGTACACCAAAATCTCTCCCCTTTCTGCAATCATACTATTATTGGATGGTTGATTCCCTACCATCTTGTGTAAGATAGGATCCTCTTCTATAATAGGAGCTCTTCTAGGATAAGAAGAATTTGAATTCTTACCCGCATTAACGTCCACCAATGAAGCATTGTTATCATTAAGGCCATGTAAAACACTTCTTTCTAAAGAATCTCCTAAATTAAAGGTCCTATGCATATATACACTACCATTTTTGGAAAGTGATTGAGAACCACCTCCACCATTCACATTCCCTTCCCTTGTACGACTATTAGATTGATACAAATTGATCTCATTTCCTAAGATAGAGGAAATTTGACCAAACGGAGTCATCGAGTTCGCCCTACCCGAGCCTGGTGGGTTGACTCCATCTTCCTCCGCATAGGTTGCCCCCGAGATGCTTGCAGCCTAATCTTTGGCTATTTAACGAGCATCCACTGCTTTCTTGTGAGGACACGAGTTAATCAAGTGCCCCATTCTTTTTTAGTAACTACACCGGTTCATTCCATCCTCGTACACAATGCTTTGCTTGAAAAAGAACACCTTCGACAATGCAAGCTCGCACCGCTTTACTTGTACCTTCTCAACACGTGTTGCAGTCTCTAAATCATCTATTTCTACTAAAACAAAAGCAAAGTGTCCTAAAAGACCCTATCCTATCCTGCAGTTTAAATCAATTGGTCTTCCTACTGCCATAGAGATTGATAGAAGCACGTTTTCATGCCAGTACTTGAGAGGGAGGTCAGAAAATCTCACCTAAACAAGCTTCATTGCTGCCAGCTTTTCATGAATGTTGAACTCAGGTTTCAAGTGTTGGAACCTAATATATTGCCCTCCTAGCTTAACAGGAGTTCTTCACCAAACCTCCGCCATATGACCCTCGAAAGCAAATTGGAAGATGATATAATCCTTGCCCAAGGGATGCATGATTACACCCTATGATAGATTCCAACCCTCTCTAGCTTCCTTCCTTAGCACATCCAACAACGTTGTTCAAAAGTTTTCGCGACCTGTTAGTGCTAAGAGAAACTTCTGACGAATGGTTGCATAGTCTTGTTGTGGGATAATGATTCGAGTGATGCTACCTGCGTGTATTGGCTCTAGTAGTGCATCTATGTTCGGCTAAGTCCCAATTCACACAATCTTGGCAAAAAAGAAATTATTTTATGGTGCTAGGTCTTTTGTGACAAGGGAGGTTGCCACCTCTTGAGCCTCCAATGGACTCCCATCCTCCTCCTCCTCACCTTCTCGACATCCTCTCACACCCAACCTCTCCGCTCATCTTCTGCTCACCAACATCTCTCTCTCTCTTTCTCACCTTCCTTCACTTTCTTCTTCCTAGTAAACATAAACAATCAATCATGAACTAATATGTTTGGCCTTCACACTCCACCCATAGTCATAGCCATTTTAATTCCTTCAAAAAACACTACGAACTATACCCAATAATTGGATGATATAGCTTCATAAACCGAAAAGCAACGTAGAGGAACACCCTTAAAATCTCTAGAGATGCCCCCCACCCCTAAGTGACTAGGATTACCCACCAGACATACGATGTTTCCAATATGACACCCAAGAATATGGCAAGTAAACTGAATCCGCCTAGGACATCAGTGAGGTGTCCCCACTAAGAATACGGAAAGTATTTGGGGGTTTGGGAGATCAGTGCAGGTGTACAAAACTTTAGTCCCACATTGCCTAGGGGGAGGTTGCTAGGATAGTTGATGACCTCTAACCTCCTTGACTACAACGTGTTTTAAAGTCTTGAGACCAAAGAGGCTAGGACAATATTGTGCCAAGGTTAATGAGGTTGGGGTGTTACATCCAATAGATTTCCCTAATCGATTGAGCAGGAACACTGATGCTCGAAATCTTCAAATTTTTAGAAATAGCCAACTCCTGCATCGACTTAACCTGTATTGGGATAAGCTGCAAGAAAATCATAAAGATTAGCAAGGATGGATTTCACCACCGAGCTCGACCCATGAGAGGCATCATCAAATCTCCTTCGATTTCTTTCGAGCTAAAGGTAGTGCGGCACCAGCATAGAGAAGCTAGCCATACATGCTTCAAAGGGGATACCACAGATTTGTGTTTCCATCATGAGAAGAGGTCCTGAATTGACGAAAAACCAGCCCATCACAAATCAAACATCGAGAGGAACTCTACTCAAACCATTGTAGCAAATCTACAATCTAACATGATGTGAGGTAGCGATTCCATTTTTGAATGGCAAAGGTTACACCTTAAAACCATTGGAAACCCTTTTTCTTACCAACCATATCACTGACAAGAAGACACAGTTGATCATGTGCTAGCCAAAAATTGAGATTATAGGGACCAAACCACATTATGCCATGGTTGAATCTGATTTTTAACCTTGATACTCTCCCAAGTAGAGTGAACTGAGGATACTTGTGCATCTCCTATGGTTGGTCCCCACCCCCCACATTGGCGCAGTGGCCACGTGACCAAGTAGTGATCCTAGCCCTATTTTTAATGTTGATTCTCAAGAGATTCAAAGAGGTTCTATACAAGGGAAAAGCTAATGCCACGCTCCAATAGAAGTATGACATGTGGTCATCATGCGCCCAATACCTATTTGCTGACCGGCTAATGGAATAAGATAGTTGTCACGTGTCATGCTCCTTTTGGACTATGACCCCACGTAGTGCTAGCATTTCCCTCACAAATGATTCTATTGAAGGACTTGAAGCATAGTGCAATGCACTTACTAAGCGGAGAGAACTAGAGATGTTCCATTTTTTTTTCCTATCTATACTCATATATGCATTTCTCATCCGATGCTTGCCACTTAGGCTATATTTGGAAGCCATGGAAATAAAATAAAATAGTACGACATACATAATAAGACAAAATCATCATTATACAATGATTCTATAATGTGTCTATCTCTCCTCAGACTTCATTGAATATGGCGAGTTTAGGAGAGAGAAGCTCTGAGGCGGAGGAAGCTTTGTTGGTGGATGACAATACTCCCCATGGGGATCACCCTCCAGATGGAGGAAAGCAACGCAAACTCATGGATTTTTGGGGGCCAGTGGGTGGCGCGGTACCGTCGGCGGACACTGGAATTACGATGGACTTCCCATCACTGGCGAATGGGGCTACTGGAACCACGACCTCGGTTGACAAGGAGAACCAGACTGGGGTGGAGACTGCCATTGGGCAGGAAGGAAGAAAGAAATCATATGCTACTGTGACCAAAAATTCTTTGCCCAACATCAATGCTCTACCAGATCCGATTTATGCAGGACCCCTCACAAAGATTATAATACCCCAAGTGGATTTCTCATATACTCTGATAGGCAAAGTTAATTTTTGATATGCATCAATGGATGATGTGAGAAATGAGGCAAAAATCAATTGGAATCTGAAAGGTAGGGTGACTTTGGCCCTCCTAGGAAAAGGCTTTATCCTTCTTTGCTTTGAGATAGAAAATGACATGAAATCAATGTGGAAAAGAGGTCCTGAGAAGGTTAAAGGACAGATCATCAGATTTCAGCGGTGGCACCCGAAATTTAGTATTCATGAAGAGCACATCCAAACAAAGCTGGTCTAGATCAGATACCAAGAATTGCCGATGGAGTACTAGCACGAGAATATTTTATTCTCTATGGTGAAAACCTCGGGTAGACCAGTGGAGATTGATCGTCGAACATTGAATGCTACCATGGGAAACTATGCTCGTGTCCTCGTCGAAATTGAGTTAGGCAATACCAGGGTAGTGGAAATCCAGGTGGAAAGAAGACAGCCGGGTAAGGATGCTCTTTTCTTCTTCAAGCAGAGAATCACATACGAGGATGATATTGCAATATGCTTTTTCTACAAAAAACTGGGACACTCTGTCGACCAGTGCAGAATTAAGAAGAACAAGTAAAGAGGCGCTCCGCTGATGGAGGAAGATGGAAGACCTCCTGCTGCTGAACCGCTCAAGGCAGCCATGGATGGTGGTGTGGTAGCCCCTTCAGGTGGCTCCATTCATGGGAGCCCTTTTTTGGTAGGAATTCAAATCGATTCCCCTATTAGGGAATCTTCCTCTAATAGAACCAATCAGCCAGTGCCTAAAGAATCTTCTATTCTTGGAAGTGCTAATCAAGGTAATATAGCAGTGATTCTCCCAATATCCAATGAACATGGTGTGAATATCCATGAACCTATTATGGTGGATAACCCATTGGGTGGTGGATATGGATCTGGCTCTGACTCGGATGAATCGACATCATCCTCAGAGAAGGAGTCCCATGCCTCTGCGCAGGATAATGAAGAGCTCATGGAGGGCGATGAGGTTAGGGAGATGGAAATAAATGATGTCGACCCAATGCATGTCTCCCATAATCTGCGCCCTCAAAATAATAGAGTTTTGTACAATGGTATCTTCGGGGGTCGTCACCAATCCAAAGGCGATAAATCTGGGCGCGACATGGACTGGGGTAATGATGATCATGTTATCTCGGGGCTGGCCCCTTCTCAGATTTAGGGGGGAGGGTGATCATCCAACACCAAGAAGTGACAAACCTCGACAATGCCCTAATCAGGGCAGAGGGCACTGACAGAAGGAAGGGGAAAAATGTTGTAGCGACGGGGTAGACCTCCAAATCTGGCTGTCAGGCTGTCTCAAAAAAATGATATTATGATGATTCTCTTCTCGAACATCAGAGGAATCAAGAAGGCGGCAGGTAGGCGCACCTTGAAGGATTTGATCAAATCTAAGAACTTAGATCTTCTGTGCATTGCAGAACCTATGGTTCCAGTAAGTGACTTCTCGAATTTATTTTTTAATAAGTTGTGTTTTCAAAATTGTTTTCTCTATAATAATAGAGCTGGTAGAATCTCTAACTTGTGGATTATGTGGAAGAGAAATTTATGTACTCCTGTGATTGTGTCGGACTCGGAGCAACATATCACTATCTCTCTAACTTGGAAACTCAGCAATTTGTAAGTCTCTTTTGTTCATGCAAGCAGCTTCAGAGCAGAGAGAATATTTCTTTGGCAACACTTGGTAGCAGGCTCCCCTCTTTCCCCGACCCCATGGTCGTTGATTGGTAACTTCAATGCCACCCTCCAGGCAAATGAAGAAAGTGGTCCTGGTGCTTTTAGTTTGGGCTCAGAGGCAAAATTCAATGCCATGGTCGATGCTTGTTTTATGACCCAGGTTCCCTCGATTGGGAGAAAATTCACTCGGAGTAACAACAGAAAAGCAGGAAATGTTTGTCTGGTGCTTGATAAGAGCTTCTGCAATGAAGAGTGGCTGGACAGCTTTCAAGACTGCTCGCAGATGGTGCTATCGAGAATTACCTCAGATCATACCCCCTTACTTATTTCCTTTAGGGTAAGCCAGCGCCCTCTAAATTGCCCCTTCAGGTTTCACCAGTTTTGGCTGGAGCATGAAGACTTCGACAAGGTTGTGGCATCCTCCTAGTCCGACTGGATTTATGGATCCCCTATTTATGTTCTGAGAAGCAAGCTTAGACTCCTGAAAGGGGTGTTGAAGTCTTGGGCTCGATCCTCTTTCCCTCACTTCGACAGAGACCGGGAAAGTGCAAAGTTGGCTCTAGCACGGGTTCAGGAACAGATAGAGAGAGATGGAAATAATGACCATTTATTTGATTTGGAGGCAGATGTGAAGATGACTAAGATTAAGGCTCCTGAGAACCATGAACGCCTCTGGGTGGAAAAGGTGAAAATAAAGTGGTTGAAATTTGGTGACAGAAACTCCAAATTCTTCCACTTATCCATCAAAATGCGAAGGAACAAGAATACTATCTGATCGCAAAAAGAAGAAGGATGCGGGTACAGTGGAAGAGCAGCAGTCGTTGGGAGAATATATTGTTGAATATTTTGAAAGTTTTCACAGAGCCACACCAACGGTAAATCATGGGGAACTTTTGGATTGCATTCCTCGAGTTCTTAATCAGGTTGACTACTTTAGATTGGATTCGCTGCCTGGTAATGATGAAATAAGGAGGGCGGTGTGGGATCTAGACCCAGACAGCTCCCCTGGTCCTGATGGCTTCTCTGGAGCTTTCTTTTGGAGATGCTAGGCTATGGTAGAGACAGAGGTGTGCAACGCGGTTCGGCAATTTTTTAGTACTAACTCCATGCCAAACGGGGTTAATTGTAACTTTCTGTTCTTAATTCCCAAAGTAGATGGTGTGGATTCTCTGGATAAATTTAGACCCCTATGTATGGGGAATTTCTTCTGCAAATTAATTTCCAAAGTATTGGCATTGAGATTGGAAGCCCTCCTTCCCAAAATGATTTCAGACGAGCAGGGAGCGTTCCAAAAGGGGAAGCTGATTCATGATAATATTTGCATGGCATCAGAGCTTGCAAATCTTATGTTCTCAGCTACCAGAGGAGGCAGCCTTGGGCTGAAAATTGACATAAGAAAAGTGCACGATACCATCTCTTGGTCATTTATATTCCAGGTCCTACGAAGATTTGGCTTCTCTGAAAAGTGGATAAATTGGCTAGAGTAGATTCTCTCTTCTACAAAAATTTCTATTTTGGTTAATGGAGCCCCCCAGGGATTTTTTGGTGTGGAATGAGGCTTACGCCAAGGCGACCCCATCTCTCCCATGCTATTTATAATAGTGGAAGAGGTGCTATCTAGGGAATTAACATGTCTGATTCAGAAAAAAGAGATGAAAGCGATTAATGGGCCTAGGGGGATTCCCACCCCTAGACATATTCGTTTTGTGGATGACATCTTCATATTTTCTAATGCCTCCATGCGATACGTTAGAAATCTGAAAAACTTCTTGAAGCAGTATCAAGAATTTTCTAGCCAGATCATCAGCCTCGAAAAGAGTAAAATCTTTCTTGGCAAAGTTGCCCTAGATCGCAAGTAGTGCATTGCTGAAACTATGGGAATTCAGATATGTAGCTTCCCTACTCGTTACCTAGGAGTTGAGATTTTCAAGGGTAGAGTGAAGAAGGAGACCCTCTTACCTATGATGGATAAGGGGAAGCGGTGGCTGGCTGGATGGAAAGGCAACCTATTATCTATGGCGGGAAGAATGGAATTAGTTCACTCTATCATCGCAGGTATTCTTAACCACAGTTTTTCGGTTTACTGGTGGCCTTCCTCTCTCCTTAAAATGATGGAGAGATGGATGCGAAATTTCATATGGACAGTGATGTGGATTCGGTAAAAAAATTTACCGTGAAATGGGACACTCTACAAACCCAAGGAGGAAGGGGGGCTGGGTATCAGGAAGCTCAGAGACACAAATAAGGCCTTGTTGAGCAAGATGGTCTGGAGATTGAAGCATGACAAATCAACAGCCGATGTTTTTCTAAAAGCCCGATTTGTGCAGAAAAATGGTTACCTTCATAAAAGAAACTACTCTTCTTCAATAGCCCTAGGAGTGAAGAAAGTTTGGAATTTTGTGGATGAGCTCGAAAGATGGATTATTGGCAATGGTAATCTAGCAAACTTCAGGAAAAACAAGTGGTGGGGGCCTAAGTCGGTGTTGGATCTGATACAGCAATCAGAAGTTTCTTCTTTGCGCCTCAACGCCAGTGTAAGTGATTTTATTATTAATAGAGAATGGGCAACGCCTCAGGCATCAACGGAGGTGCTGAATAATATTTTTTCTGATATAAAGAGGATAAAACTCCCTTCTATGGGAGTGGATGACCAATGTATCTGGAATTTGACTCCCTCGAGTCATTTTTCTAGTGCTTCAATGTGGGAGGAGGTGAGATGTAAAGGTACAAAAGTGGCCTGGCACTCGATGGTGTGGCGGAAAGGCCTTCCTCTTAGAATCTCTACCCTGGTGTGGCAATTGGCACATGGGAAGCTCCCCACGGAAGACCAAGTGAAGAGAAAGGGAATATGCCTCGCCTCACAATGTGTTTTCTGTAAGCAGAATGAAGATACTGCAGATCACATTTTTCTTAGATGCGAATTTTCTTCTTTGATTTGGAAAAAGTTTGCAGACTGCTTTGAAGTTGCATGGCAGAAGCAATCATCGATGGAGGCTATGTTTATGCGGTGGAAAGGTAAGGCTAGAAGTATTAACCGGAGAAACCCCTGGATCATGGGCTTCTCAATCCTTGCAGAAAATATCTGGTGGGAAAGAAACAGAAGACTTCATGAGGACACTGCGAGACATAACTGGCAAATCTTTGAATTTGTGCGCAAAAAGCTTGCCCTATATCTTGGTCATTCTAAAGGGGAGGTAAAATCAACCTCTGATGTCATTTGCTGCAGAAAGTTGGGTCTCCCAATGGAACTTGGTAGATCTTACCCACCTTTGGAAGTTCATTGGTGCAAGCCTCAGCGAGACTGGATAAAAATTAATGTAGATGGAAGCTCCCTAGGAAACCCAGGAAGGGCTGGTGCAAGCGGAATTGCTCGAGATAGTGAGGGTCAAGTTCGGGACTCATTTAGTATTTTTTTGGGCACAAAAAAAATTTACAAAGCAAAATTTGTTGCGGTCATGGAAGGAATTTTACTGGCTAAGAAGCTGGGGGCAAAAGGGCTTTGGATTGAATCTGACTCAAGTGCGGTGGTTGTTGCAGTACAGAGAAACCAGATTCCATGGTTTAGTATACAAGATTGGCAATTTTCTCTCCCCTTCTTGGAGTCCATCCCCTGGAATATCTCGCATTGTTTTCACGAAGCAAATCCGATTGCGGATTTCCTTGCTAAGAAGGCTGCGAAATCTAGAAATTCGGAATTTTCGGTGACCTTCCCTAGGCACATTGCGGAAGATTTGCACAATGATGCTATGGATAGGCATAGATTTCGCTTCTATTAGGGCACTACTTTTTCTCTCTGCTGATGGCCATGCCAAAGGTGGAGTGATTAAGTTGTCCTAGTGGTTGTGGCCTGTCCTTTTTCCTTTTGATGTAATTCCCTTTTTGCTCTTAATAATATCATCCTTTAGCAAAAAAAAAAAGTGTCTACCTCCCCTCAAATTCAAATTTTTTGAATTTTTTTTTTTCTTGGCTTCTAGACATAGGCTAAATGTTCACTTAAGATTTCTATGAATAAATGCCTTAACGGTTTATCTATAGTTTCCATTTGGCCGAAAAGGTAATTGGAAGGGAAGTCAAATTTTCAAGCCTTATAAGGAAACTTTTGTAATCAACATCCCCCATGTTTATGTATTTTTGTTTCACATGGTTATGTTTTTAACTTCAGATCATTCCATATTTGGTTATTAAACAATTTACATTGCATCAAAATTTCTTGGATTTGAAAAGTAAAATAAAAGTTACATCTAAAAAATATACTAAATATGATAAAAAATAATAATAATAATAATAGTTTATTCATGATTTCCTTCCATTTCTCTTGCAATCGGGGGGAGTAATATAGTATTTCTTGCCATTAGCTACCATATTACTAAGTTACTACTTGCTAGAGATGTAGAAAGCTAATAGCTTGATGTGTTGTTGTTTACTTTTCTAACTCGTTGGCATGTCTTGTGAGGAATTTTCTTATTGGCATCATAGTTGGAAAACTAGGTTTTTCATCTTGACACAAACTAATAAAAACATAGTGAGTTGACTTGGTCAAATCTAATTAAAGCAAGTCTCTTTTTTCTAATTTTTCTATATTTAAATGCCAAAAAAAAACTTTTGGCATAACGAACACTTAGAATCAAAAAGGGCCTATGAAAAGATGCCATGCCAGCCCATGAGTTCAGATTTGGAAGCCTACAGTGAAGTTTCTAATATAGACTGTTGCATTAAAATTTCTCTCGGTGGCCTAAGGTTCCACATGTCCATGATTTATGTACGGAATTAAAATTAAATCCAATCAGAAACTTGAGATTGAAGGAGATGCAGCAACAGTTTTCAGCTATGCTCACTACAACAAAATACATTTGTAGCTATAGATATTTAATTGTGGTTTCAAAATCCACAGCTATAAATGTCCTATAACTACGGTTTTTCTGTGTGTAGTAATAGGAGCTACCTATTACTGCGATATTTCAAAACCACAGTAACAGAGGACCCTATAACTGCGGAAACAAAATCGCAGCTATAAATCGCAATAATATTTTATACTTGTTACTATGGAATTTAAAACCGTAGTAACAAAAATCTTGTAACTACGGAAACAAATCGCAATAAAAAATTGCAGTAACAAAAAATCTTGTAACTATGAAAATAAACCCGCAGTTAGAAATATGTGCTACTTATTGCTATAGTAGTTAAGACCGCAGTAAAAAGAAATCTTTGTTGCTGCAGAAACGAAACTGTACTTAAAAAGAATAGTAACAGAAACCTTGTAACTACGGAAACAAATCGCAATAAAAAATCGCAGTAATAGAAAATCTTGTAACTACGGAAATAAAACCGTAGTTAGAAAACATGCAGTAATATGTGCTTCTTATTGCTGCAGTAGTTAAGATCATAGAAAATGAAACGAAACTGCATGCAGTTAAAATGCGCAGTAACAGAAACCTTGTAACTACGGAAACGATCGCAATAAAAAATCGCAGTAACAGAAAATCTTGTAACTACGGAAATAAAACCGTAGTTAGAAAAAATGCAGTACTATGTGCTATTTATTGCTGCAGTAGTTAAGATCGCAGTAAAAAAAATATCTTTTTTTACTGTGGAAACAAAACTGCAGTTAAAAAGCGTAGTAACAAAAACCTTATAACTACGGAAACAAATCGCAATAAAAAATCACAGTAACAGAAAATCTTGTAACTACAGAAATAAAACCACAATTAGAAAAAACATAGTAATATGTGCTACTTATAGCTACAGTAGTTAAAACAGTAGTAAAAAAAAAAATCTTTTTACTGTGGAAACAAAATTGCAGTTAAAAAATGCAGTAACAGAAACCTTGAGTCATCGGATCCCGATTGAAAAGTTTAATGATTTAGATTTAAGATTTTTATTTTTCATGTTCCCCTCACAATTTTATGTTCTTATCATTCGAGAACTTATCATTCGAGAACATTGAGGGTTCTCAGAATGAAATATTTTCACATGGAAATTTGTTTGACCTGATATCAATTACATCAAATCCCGCTTGAAAAATACATTAGTTATGGAACGATTTAAAGGTTCAGGGTCCAGGGTTTCATTTCTAGGGTTTAGACAGTTGTTTATGATTCTAATTACTCACCAATTTTAAATTACATTATGTGTAAATAAACTTATGGTGACAAGATTATGATCCCAATTTTAATTCTAATATTGTACATGTTTTTTTAAGATTTCTCTCTTTTTTTTTTTCTTTTTTTTTTTTTTTTTGAAAATTTAATTTAATAAAAATAATATATATTAGGGGTGTCAACGGGTCGGTCTAGATCGGTTAAATATCCACAGCTATAGAGTACTATGTCCCTGTGGTGTGAAATCCACAGCTACAGGCTTCGCGACGGTACTTCAAGCTGTGGATAGAAAACTACAGGTAATCCGCAGCAATAGGCTATTGTTGTGGAATTTTAGACCTTTTACTGCAAAAAAAGCCGCAATTATAGGCCTCATTTTTTGTAGTGGCTTATCTTTAAATTGCTCATTTTTCTGATATCTCACCACCACCCTCCCAACTGAAAAAATATACATAATACAATTTTTCTTTTTTCATAATTAGTTGTGTATTAAACAAATAATACATGAATCACGCTAAGAATCTGAAGCTGCAATATAGTATTATGGAGGAAATCTTATATCATTATTGTAAACCATATACTATGTAGACATGAGAAGTCATTAGCGAGAAGCCCAACTCATCACTTGAGCAATATGGCGAGTCAGTTGAATTTGAAGCCTAGAAATCTCAAGTTGAGTATCCAACATCTGCGTCCCTATTTGCTTCAATGGTTTCTGGTCTTCTTCATCTTCCCTTGACAGATCGCCACGACCAACTGTTCGAACAGGTGTCTCCATTTGTTTCTCAGTGCCGAGGCTAGCAGCCGCCGCCGCCGCCGCCGGCGGCGGTGGCTGGCTTAAAGGCTTGTCTGGTGGAGCTTCTCCTGGGTCAAATTTAGCACAACGAACATGGGTTCCATAGTCACACTCTTTACAATAGTAGATCCAGCCTGCCCTATCAACGAGAGAATGACAAACATCACAAGAGAAGGTCTTGGATGCATCAATGGGGAATTCAAAATAGAGGGTTAATGGATGTTTAGGGTGATCTTTATGGAGTATGGTGAGAGGCAAGGAAGCACATTTAATGTGGAGATCAAATTGACAAGGGCCACAGTTTAAGACAAATGCTTGACCAGTGAAACGACACCCATTACACCTGAATGAGCCACTGGCGTATGCTGGTTTGGAAAGAAGGGTGAGAGGATGGTTTGGGTGAGATGGGTGCTTCATCATATTTCGGCATTGCTCATGGAGAAAGTATCTACACTTACTGCACCCATATAATAAACCTGAGCCGCTAGGCAATTTACAACCTGAGCACTGGATTTGTTCATTTTCTTGGGCTTGATAAGGAGTTAAAGGATGGGGGTGGCTGAACTGATATTCCATATCTCTCTCTCTCCCTCTCTCTCTCTCTCTCTCTCTTGTGTGACTTCTGGGTTGTTGCATTGCAGCCCTTCAGGTATTATACGTAGGCTTCTTTTTCATTCTCTGCTTCTTTACCAGGATCACGGTAAGGATGGTGGTGGCTGAAGTGATACGCCATCTCTTTCTTGATTCCTCTTCCTCATTACTTCATGTGTCCTTTCCTTAGCTGTTGTACTAATGCAGCCTTGAAGATATTATATATAGGCTTCTTAGGGACTACGTACATTCTCTGCTTATTTACCAAATATGGTATCTTGACTTATTCCAAGCCCAGCTCAGCCTTAAGTGAGGTTGATATATCTCAGCCAGGCCCATCCCAACCTACGTAGCCCTAATTGACCTTGATTGGGACTAGCTGGACCGGGTTGGCCTTGTTGACCTTGGTAGCCCTTGTATATACCACAAATGGTGTCTTTATATTTACTCAAAAAAAATTGTAACATGACCAACATCAATCATTCTTTAAAAAAAAAATAAATAAATAAATTATTGTTAACCTGATACAAAACTAATAAAACATATATTCATATTTTGGATTGGCATGCAGCTTCTTCAATTGATCTCACTCAAGTGGAAGAGACAAAATTAAGGAATATTGAGGTGATTCAACTTGTTGATGATACAAAAGAAATGCCATAAGAAGAATCAGATGGCCATGCCAACTATAATAATAACATTTAAATACAAACATCAAAATGAAAATTAATTTATCTTTCATAAACAAACTTCAAAGTTCAAAACCCCCAACCACAAAAAATAATTGATGAATAATCTTCAAGACTGGAGATATATTTTTGGTGATTTACGTCAACCTCCCCTCGCGTTTGCCTATATTACGTCATCTCCCCTCAAATTTTGTTTATTACATTTAAACCCAAAAATCTAACACTGTGAGAGGCTTTTGTGGGTCAATCTGTTAAGTAGATCTATTTTTTATTTACTACCCAGAATACCTTCTTTGTTGTCTTCCTGTCATCATAACAGATTAAGAGGGAAATGAAAACCTTCAAGACCTTAGAGGGCTGGTAGGGTGATGTGGCCGTGAGTTATGTGGCCAAAGAGAAATCATTGAATTGTCAAATCTTGAGTCTTATAAACAAAAAAAGAGCCAGAATACAAAGAGCTTACCTCTCAATATGTTGGACGAATTGACATCACAGTCATAGTTAATGAATCTATCAACCAAAATCTGTGAATCAAAGCATAATTTCTCCAGAAAGCGAAGCACTATCATCTTCTGTTAGAAATTAGGTTGTACAACATTTTCTAAAACTCTAAGAACAATCATAGGAAACAACATTCCAATCTCTGCCTTCAATCCAGCTCTAAATCTTGATACTAGACTAACAAAAATAGAGCATGAAAACTGAAAAACAATCATAAGTGTTGAAGCACTGTTCTTCGTTGGATTTTCTTGGTTTTTGATTTGTGAATGCCTCTATTTTTCCCTTCGAAGAATTCTGTTCTTTCTGGTTAATTTCTTCTTCCTTAATTTTCTTATTTAGTAGCTTTTAGTTAGAACGAGGGTGAAAATCGGATTTAGGGTTTACGGTTGCTGCAAATCTTCCAACGAAAAATCGGATGAAGAACTACCTCTCCACCTTGGCCGGGAAAGACTACCTTCTTCACCTTTGCCAGACAAGGTATTGTTGAAAACCCTAAGCTGTTGTCTCCTTGATCTGGGGAATTTAGGAATTTTAAGATAACAAGTGGGAAAGGGTAATATTTATATTTATTGTTGGTTATTTTAGTTCAAGTATGTAAAAGGGTAATTAAGTCTTTTTCAATTTAAAACTAACACCTCTCATGGTGTTAGATTTTTGGGTTTAAATGTAATAAATTAAATTTGAGGGGGAAAGATGTAATGTAGGAATATACGAAGGGAAGTTGATGCAAATCACCCTATATTTTTATATACATAGATTGACATAGACATTGCATATTGGGTTGTGTTGGGTTGGGTCAGGCCAGGCTCATTCCAATGCCTCAACTCGAGCTCAGCCCAACCCAGTTCAGGCTTCAAAATCCCAACCCAAGCCCACCCTGTGGGTTGAGCAGTTCACCCTAAGCCCTGTCTAGGCTCAGGGGGGGCTTGGGCTAGTTCAGGCTGACCGACTTTTTTGACACCCCCTAACAACTATTGTGCCAGCCCATGCACAACAGTCACCATTAGTATCCCAATTCATTTCAGTTCGGTTCCAGTTTTAGCATAAGAACCATTACTTCAAACTGAAATTTAACTTAATTCGGATACTAATATATTATAGTATACATTACTAATATATTAGTATTAGATACAAGATTCAGAACCAGACCAAAAGGTTTGGTTTGAGTGTTGATTTCATAATCGATTTGGTCCAAGGTTCGCTTTCGGTTCACACTAACACTCTCTTGGATCAAACCGACGTATACCTTTACTTCCAACTAAGGTGTGGAATAAACATGAGTGTTAATATTTAGCTAAAAAGTTAAAGATAAGAGAAAACTAGTGGCAGATGAAAATACAGAAAGAATAACCAACTACAAGTAGCTAGTTCACTGTGGAGTCATGAAATCCAAAATAAGTGGTCTGTTTCTAGAAACAGAAATTTATGTTTTGGTCATTTCTTGAAACAGAAACGGCAGAAACGTTATCAAACAGGTCCTTAGGCATCGTTTGACAATGTTCCGTTTCTGTGTTTTCTTGTTCCCAGAAATGAAGAAACAGCCTATAAATCATTTGATAAAGTTGTTCCATTTCATCCATTTCTAGAAACATAAATCAAAATGTATGCATATTTACAATTCTAAAAATGACTTTGACAAAACAAGTTCGTTTCTAAAAAAGAATTTGAGAGAAAAAAAAATGTTGTTGTACCCGATAAATCTCTCAACTATTTAAACCTAAAAAGATCCAACTGAACCCTCTTTCTCTTTGGGCATCCAATGATACTATTGGATTTTTTAGCGGCATTATGTCTGTAAAAACATTTCGAGAACACAAGTTTATCAAATACTAAAAAATCCATTTTTGTCTATAGAAACTTGAAAAGCCGTTTCTGTCGTTTCTAGATACAAAAACAGCAGAAACATTATCAAACGGTGCCTTAATCATTTCACCTACTTTGGAGATTCTTTTATCCTCTCTAACCATGGATTTGGTTCTCGGTATCGATATCAACTTTGTCGATCAAAGAGGATCGATGTGTATCAATCACTTTTACCTCTTGTATTTTAGATAAAATATGTTTTTATTTACTATTTTACCCCTAAAATGATATGGGTAATCAATCCAAATCAGTCAAAGATCGACAATCGATCTCAACCAATACCAATATGATATACCGATACTTGAAACTATGTCTCTAACGCTACGTTTGCAACTTACATCCAAGCATAAAGGACCAAATTAATTATTAATAAAGCCAATCGTTAATATAGTTGTGGCATGCATGGCCCTGTCGTATGTCGTCACTTATATTTGGGGGGACTATGTTCCCTTGTACTTTTATGTGACATCAAAATTTAAAAAAAGTGCAAATTTATTGTCTTCAAAGTGGTGAATTAAAAAATTATCACCTTCTTTTAACTCCCTTTTCCTTAATTCTCTAAAGTTGGTCAATGGGTTTCATATTTAATGCATTATTTATATAAAAATGATAATTTATTCTCAAAAGTTACTTAATGGGTACCATAATTAACGCATTATTTGTTTGAAAATGATATGATTTATTATTCATCTTAAAAAAAATTTGAAAGAAGCAACAACTGAGTTTTCCCATGAATATAGATCAAGTTCTCGTATGAGAATCACTGATTCACATAGATAAAATTTAATTAATAATCAAATACAATATAATCCACATAGATAGAATCTATCACAGAATTAGTTATTAGGTGAATTTCATTGGTGCAAATCAGCTCGTATAAGAATAGTTTTCATATGAAAACTTGATCCCCTCTCTTTTCCAAACCCATGGTCAAAAGTAGAATGGGGTATTATTGAACATTCATAAATTGGGGTAGACAAATTTTTTTTTTTTTTTTTTTTTGTTTCCCCAAAACTTAAACTTAAAGATACAACTTATTTAGTTCACTACTTTTCGTTAGTGATATTAATATTTTCTCTTTAAAAGCCTGAAGGCAACATTAATTGCACCTGTAGAAGTTGCCAGAAAGTTTCTGACTTTCCCTCAGAAGATTGGCAAACATATTAATTGCACCTGTAGGTGAAGGTATAGTTAATTACAAAACACCCCTCCCCCTCCCCCTCCACTGGAATCATCCAACTGTCTTGACTTTTAATTCAGTTAAGATTTTGTAAAGGTTGGACTTTGGGATCCTAATGTTGCTGCCCCTGTGTTTGGTGATAAATACCCAAGGATCCTCGTGTTCGGTCTTTTTTTTTTTTTTTTT
>NC_056557.1:33505885-33532467 GCF_013358625.1 Macadamia integrifolia
TTTTTTTTTTTTAATCAAGGTGTATGGATCAACTTATGCGCATTTTGATTAATTTTCGAGAAGGCTAACATAGCAATCCACCGCCATTTTTTCTACTTAAATCGCAGATGTACAAATGGGGAATCGAACCTAAGACCATGCGCCTAATCCACACAATCACTAATTTACCCTAACCATCTGGGCAACGCACGGATGGGTATAGAATAAACAAGAAAACACACACACACACACTCACACAATACGTACGACAGGATTCGATCCCACAACCTCCTCCCCTGAGTGTCGGCTTTACAAGCCGAAACTACCACCACTAGGCTATCCTAATGTTCATTGTGTGTTCGGTCTCTGTAACTCTCAGTTTCTCCTGAAATCGATTCATCCTGAGATGGGTTTTTTCTACTTTGGAAAAGAGAACTTATTAATCAGTGGATATTGATTTCTGGTGGTGGCTACGGAAGAATCATTGGCAACAGGATAAACATGGCTGCTATGGAAGTGGGCTATTTGGTTTGCAAAGATGGTTGTGATGGCTTTGAGAGGTTGGATCTCTTCCTGCTTGACCATCGCCGATGAGATTGCTGATGAGCTCAGAAGCAGAAATGTTGGCTGATCAACCTTTTGACGATTACAGTTCTGGTTCGTCGCTGGGTACCCTTTTAATTTTAAGTTTTCCATTGATTTTTATTCCTTCTCTCTTGTCCTTCTCATTCTGGAATTATGATTTAAATTGATTTTAGTTTCTTGTTTAATCATAAGCTGCAGAGAAATTAATCAGTTTGGGTGGGAACTGACTTTTCATGTTCCCCTGTTTCTGTTTTCCTACCTATCCTTCAATTGAAATGACTTTCATGTTCCCCTATTACTATGTTTTCCAACCTACCCTTCAATTCTCTCATTTTCAATATCTGGTTTGGTTTTTCACTACTGTGATTAATTGGATGGAGAGTTTTTTTTTTGGTTGAAGATTGAATGGAGTTAATTGTTGCTATGTTTATTCAAGGGACACGTTTTCTGTGCCGGTGGTGACACACACGTAAACCTAGACATAAGGGGTGCGAAATGGCCACCTGTTCTACTTTTGGTCAATGCGCGAGCAAGTGCTCTCAGTGGCCGAGGTGCTGACACAAGAAATATAGGATAGAAAACATTTTTTTATTTTCTTAAAAGAGATCTCATTAATCTAAAAGTTGTCAATGGATTAGATTATGATTATTTGATTCAATTTCAATTCAGTTCCAAGGTACAAATTGAAAAAAAACAGAATCTAACCAAACGGAGAATAAGAACACATTTTCAAAACAAACACTGAATCAATTCAATTTGATTTGATGTCGATTTTTATTAAGTTTCATATTCAATTTAGGTCCTATTGTAGCATTCATGAATCACCCACAAAGGTTCAACCCAAATATAAATAAATTCACCCAAAAGGCATTTCACCAATAAACCCAACTATTAATAAAAGTTCTGTTTTTTGGTATTTATTAATGGATTTGTCTAATTGTCTACACAAAAGCATTATAACTTAATTTTCATTCATTTACTTATCCCATTATCTAAATCTCATAATTAATTCGGAGGATAATAAAAGAAGGGTGAGAGAAGCGTACTGATTTAGCATAGGAAATACCAAACCAACAAGTCAATAGGAGGATACACGAGAGCATATTCAATACACGACAAGGAGCATATTCAATACACGACAAGGAGGACAATTCTGTCTTTTCACACCCTATATAGTCTAGGTGTTTCCTACGCTAGATTGGCAGTGTTCTTTTTCCCTAAAATTTATTGTACATTTAACATAGAAAACTGTAACCTAAGCAGTTGCAATTTCACCAGTAATCAAATTTACTAATCCTTAAATGTCCCTATATTGTAATAGCTGCCTATGTTCAAACATAAGGGTAGAAGTGTCATTTGCGTTTTACAATTTAAATTGCCAACGTCACTATCAAAAGCCATTATGTTCAGCTAGGATATACTATTACAATGTAGGGACCTTTAACGTCATATTATTATAGGGTTATGAATGAAATTGTAACCAGAGTAGGTTACATTTAGACAGACCCTTCAATAATCACCAACAAAGATATTTCACCAATATATAATATATGGGAAAAATAAGAAAAATTTCTATCACACTCCCTAATATACACTTTATTTATTCAAACTCCCCTAGTTTCACATCTTGATTTCCAAACACCCTCACCCCTTCCCCCCACCCCCCCCGAACAAAAAAAATTCTTATTTCTTCTTTTCCCTACTATTTTGAAATGACCAAATTACCCCTCATATTAATCTATTAATCGAGTCTCATCACGTGTGAGTTTCCATCTTTTTATTATTTTAATATTTTTTTTGTTTTCCTATTTTACTATTTAATCCTTTTTTTTTTTTCTTCTTCTTCCTCCGTTAAATGCAGTCATCCCCCTCCTCTTCTGACCGTGCCCCCTCCCCTGTCGTAACCCCGCGACCACCCCTACCCTTAGAATAACATTATTATACTGAGAAAACCTGTGTTCTATCACATGCTCCCTCCCCTGCCGTATCCCCGCAACCACCCCTACCCTTAGTATAAAATTGTTATACTGAGGAGACCTGTGCTCGAGTGATAGAATACATTGACTGAAACCATTCATGGTAAAACATTCATCTGGTTAGGTTTCATGGAACTGCTCTTTGGTTCCTCACCAAACCATCTCTTTTTAATTAGTTAGTAAGAGAGGCTCTTCAAGGGCTGCAGTTTTTGGGACTATAGCTTGATCTATCGGCTAATTTTGGATGCACAAACAGAATGCATTACTTGCACCCAAATTCTGTTTGTTTTTTAATGCAATATTGGTTTATTTTGTAAAATCACATAGATTTTATTTTCTTTTATTTATCTTGGACAGTTGTACCATTAGAAATCCGTATGCAAGGGTCAGATTCAAAGAAAAATCACATATTTCTTTCCCCATTTCTGTTTCTTTGACCTTAACATGGTGATCATTTGCCCTGAATAAGGAGGCAAGGGGATCAATCCGGTATCTACAGATGATCCTGGCGTGGACGTTTGGCTCGGCTGTAGCTAGGGGTGAAATAGGGTCAGGTTGGGCAGATTTCTTAAAACCCTAGTTCAACCCTAAATCTTCAAAACTCAACCAAGGTCCAAACTAACCCGATCCTAATTGATCCTGATTGGGCTGGGTTAACCCTGATTTTTGCCAAAGTCGAGCTAACCTTGATTAACCTTATTTTGGTCATATATGTCATTTGCATTTAAAACAAATAAACAACATAGATCAAACGATCAATAGACAATTAAAATTAAGAAGTGCAATACAATAATAGATGTTCAGGACTCTTGACCATAACAGATGTTCAAGAAACTTTACTATGATAATCAATGACCTAGATTTCTTTATTCTGAATCAAAAGGATAGGATGAAAACCCTAAATTATATTATATAAATCAGAGTTAAAATCAGGCCAGGTTGGACTAGGCCTAGGCTTCAACTCATGCCTAGTCCAACCCTAATCCAAGGTCAGTGTTTTCTAACCCTAACCAGTGTTATCAATTCGGCCGAACCGAATTTTTTCGAATTTTATCAAAAATTCTGACCGAATCCGAATTAAAAATAAAATTCGGTAAAATTCACGATTTTTTCAAAAGTGAATATAAAACGCGAATAATTCGGACCGAATTCGAATTAAACCGAATTATTCGGTCCACTTAAACAGTATTTTTAAAAAAAAAACCCAAAAAAATAATTAAAAAAATAATTAAAAAAAAACCCAATAAGCTTTTTTGACTGAATCCTTAAATTAATCAACCGAATTATTCCGAATAATTCTCCGCCCGAATAATTCCCGAATCCGAATTTGCTAACTATGACCCTAACCAGCCCTTAGGGTCAAAAATCTTAGCCCAAGCCCAGACTGTCAATACCAAATTTACACCCCTAATTGCAGCAATGCCACCGGGGTGGGATTAGGGCACGGTCAACAAAAGAGTGGGGGTGAGAGATAAGAG
Organism: Macadamia integrifolia; assembly: GCF_013358625.1. Taxonomy (NCBI): domain Eukaryota; kingdom Viridiplantae; phylum Streptophyta; class Magnoliopsida; order Proteales; family Proteaceae; genus Macadamia; species Macadamia integrifolia. Next base: position 33,509,904 of record NC_056557.1, read on the forward strand.
ATTACAGGAGCAAGAAGTGTAGCAGGGGTGGGTTCGAGTGAGCTAGGGAGCAAGGGAGCACAATGGGGCAGGGGAGGGTGAGGGTTTTGTAGGGTCGATGGAGATGGTTGCATTGTTATGCATGAGAGGGGTGGGGTGGGGGCATGGTCAAAAGAGGAGGGGAATAGCTACATTCCATGGAAGAAGAAGAAGAAGAATGAGGAGAAATAGAAATTAGGGAAATTTACTATCACTCCCCTACACTTGGCTTATATTTACTAAAACTTCCCTCACTTTTACTTTTTTTCTATACTACCCTGCATTTTACTTTTACATCTCTTTCTCCCCTACTCTTTTTAAATACTTAAATTAACCTTCCTTTTCACCTATTGACCTATTACATTTTTTTCAAATTGATTAGCTCAAAACATGGTTTGAAACAAACCACTTACAAGTTTTGTCTCATCCAATCATCAAGGATATTGATACAGCTGATGTGTCCTTAAATATATTATTTATTTGATATTATTATTATTTTTTATTTTATCTCATCCAATCATCAAGGATGTTATTAATTTATTATTATTAATTTTTTTTTTGTTTCATCCATCATCACAAATTTAACAATATATTTTTTGTATCAGTGTTAGATTGGTATCGGTCTCAGCTGATACTAATTCGGATAAGTAATCTCAAAGTTACATTCCGCATTAGGGTTGCGACACATGATTTTTGGGATTAATAAAATAAAAAAAAAAAAACGACTTGTGGTACCTGATTGGAACATATGATATTGTTATAGATATAAAATTGAGAAAAGTATTGGATCAACAATGCAAATGCCCGATTGGAACATATGACACCAATATAGATATAGATCAGATGCAAAATTATTCTTTTTTGAATTTGCAATATCCTTGATGATTGAATGAGACAAAACTTGTTAGTGGTTTTGTTTAAATCATATTTTGAGCCAATCAATATGAAAAGAAAAAAAAAGTGTAACAGTTTCTAGGTGAAAAATGAGGGGGTAATCTAAGTATTTAAAAAAAGCAGGGAAGAAAGAGATGTAAAAATAAAAAAGCAGGAGAGTATTACAAAAAAAATGTAAAAGAAAAGATTTTAGTAAATATAGGCCAAGTGTAGGTGAGTGATAGTAAATTTCCCTAAAAATTAAAAACAAATTAAGATTGAATAATACGAATAACAAAACAATAAATAATAATAATAATAATAATAAGGGTAATTTACAGCGCCACCCCTTGGAGAATGCCATTATTATAGGGACACCCCCTCTCTTTCACCAAATTAAACTCAGACCCCCTACCGTCAGTCTCTGTTAAGTGATGCTATGAAATGACATTTTAACCCTTATAAGTAAAACACCCTTATCTTATTATCCCAAAAATACCCCTCTCTTCACACGTATACCGTTTCATTATCTCTGTATCACTCTCTCTCCATGGCGATGCCCTTGAAATTGCAGGAGTCTTGAGCTTTCCCTTCATTCTGATAATAGCTATCGAAGGCATAAGAAGGAAAGAAACCTATGCAAAAAGTGCAGCCAAATTAGGGAAAACAAAGACAGAGAGACGAAATTCTTACCAAAGCTTGTAAATCCTGAAAACCGAACAATCAATCCATCCCAATTAAGAACTATGATCAATACATACAAGATCATATAAAGAGGGGAAAACCAAGACAAAGAGACAAGATTCATGCCAAAGCTTCCAAATCCTGAAAACCAACAGGGAAAAGAGAAGGTCTTCTTCATCAAATCAAAAATGGAAGGAAAGAGATCTATGCAAAAAGTGCAGCCAAAACCACATCCAAAAATGAAAGGATGAAGAAGCCTGCTCCGCGAGTCGCCGCAAGTCCCTCCACGGCTTCGTTCGTCGTCGCTGCCGCTGTTCTTCAATTGCCGTACTTGCATCCGCATGAATGAAATCTTTGTCTTCTCTCTCCTTATTCTCTATACCACCGATCTTCCCATTCCCCATTTGATCTGAAGCTTTTATCACAGCAATATCCTTAGAGATGATCGGAATCAGAGCCGAGGTGAAGGAATCTCTGTTGTTGCTACCGCCGTAGTCGCCGGAAGGGGGTTCGTAGCCGCTAATCTGAAAAGCCTTGAGGAACGCCGGAAGGGTTGTGATGAAATCCGCCGTCGTCGCCTTTGCCGGAAGGGTTGTGATGAAATCAATTTGGAGATTGCAAGTATCGATCTTGCCATAACCCCATGTCTTTAGAAGCTCCGCCGTGATTCCTTCCATGTCGCCATCTATCACTGCTTCCGCTGCTCTTCACGGAGATCGATCGCCGCTGCTCTTCACGGAGATTGGGAATGGGTTAGGTCTCAATTTGGGGAACAGGGTATAATACCGTAAATGGGTATTTTAGGTAGTTAACATTTAGAAAGGGTATTTTGGTATTAAAAGAAAAATATAATAGATGACATCAGCATATAAGGTATATTCCATAACAGTGACTGACGGTAGGGGGTCTGAGTCTAATTTGGTGAAAGTGAGGGGGTGTTCCTATAATACTGGCATTCTCCAGGGGGTGGCGCTGTAAATTACCCTAATAATAAATGATGAAAGCTTACAAGTGATGAAGACCGGTTCATAAATTAATAGGAGGGATTATTTGGTCATTTAAAACAACAGTAGAAGAAGAGATAAGAGTTCACCTTTTGGTGGGAATAAGAGGTGGAACTTTTAATAAAGGAACTTGAGTAAATAGAGTGTAAGTTAAATGGAGTGATAGAAATTTCCTTCATAAAATACTGAACCTCCAAAAATTAATATAGATTCTTTCCTTGGTAAACCTGTTAGATTACAGTACTTGAATCAGTTAGAGATTCTAGGACCAATGTGAATGTAATCTTATTCGGTTCGATTACGTTTACATCCTTGACATTGAACCAAACAAAATAAAAAAGATTTGCTATTTTAAAATCAAAACTGAACCAATTCTTCTTTGATTCGATCCAATTTTAAATGACTCATTTTGATTTCGATTTCAAATTGACATCCTTAATCAATATTGTTTCTCAAGACTCAAAGAGGATCTGGATGAGGGAAATGCTAGTGCCTCGCTCCAGCAAGAGTATGAAACTTGGCCATCATGAGCCCGAACCGATTTGCTAGACAGCCAATGAAATGAGATAGCTGTCACGTGTCATGCAGTTGTTGGACTGCGAAAATAATCCTGTGTGTGTGTGCAAGAAGGCACGTCTACCTGGAGTTCATATTAGGTCCAACCCGGACTAGGCCCAGCATAAAGACAAAATCATTCAGATTCGGGCCTAGACTGTTTTAGGGGATGGCCCATGGAAACCCTCACTGGTGAACCTTAGGCCCTCAATGTACTCCTAATATTGTAATCCATATGGGGGGTCCTTGAGAATTTGGTAGGAAAGGTATGAAGAAAATAGAGTACAAGAAGAAGCCATTTGTGCAGTCTGAATTTATTTCAAGGGAAAAGGGAGTTTTTACCGGCGCATGAATTCTGCGTCTAGACACTGGCCCCTGTAAAATGACTGGTCCATCTTCTATGAAAGGACAAATCTATTATTATTGATGCTTCAATAGGTGCTCTCATTGATCCTACATTAATGTAGGGGTTGCATTCTTGAACAGAAAACTCTTCCCCTCTAAGAGATAGCCACTTCCTATTGTGAGACTGATGGCAAAGAGTTCACCATAAATGATCTCTCAAAAACAAGCCTATTTTGACCCAGATATTGGGCCAACATGTCCTCCTTGAGCGTGGAGAATACCACCCCTCCCCCCCATACTAATGGTCGTAGAAATGAAGTGAGCAACAGTATCTCCAAACAAATTTAAGGAGAAAATATTTTCTGAGAGGGCGACAATTGAGCCCAAGTCCAACCCTCAACCCTGTCAACATAAACTCCTCCTAGTTTAGGCCCAGCCCAAACTATCCTCATGGGTTATTGAGCAGAAGTTGAAGCCCAACTCAACCCAAAACTGAGGCACTAGGTTGTTGGGATGGATAGACAAGATTTCCTTGGCCCACTTAAACAAATCTATTGGGGCTTTACGTATGTTGTCAGAATTCTTACCCTTAACCCAATTGAATTTTCAAAACTGCCCATCATATACTGACCATCATATACTTTTAGTGAGAAAGAATGCCACCCAAAAGTGTTGTGTAGACCCAAATACATGGGGAAGTGGAACTAGGGCATAAGCATCTTTTCACGGCCTGATTCTACTTTCTTGTGTGTCTAGCCCTATATAGCACTATCGGGTAACTTTTTTTTCTTCATACTTTGAAGGGGCCCTACTTTTAATTTCCTTGTGATTGGTGGATTTTTTTTTCTTTATTTTATTTTATTGAACCCAACTACCTTTTGAATGTGATTCACAAAGAGAGGTCTCAAAAGTAAGGAAAAAAAAAATGTAAGGATTACATATAGGCTTCCTTTGGACTACATTCTTTACTTCTTTACCATGTTCACATTAAATTCTTTACAAATGCCCAAGTTAAGGAGCTTTTCGCTTCCCCTTTTGGCTCAAAATACCTTCCTAAGTTTTAGTATTTTTCAAAATACCCTTCGAGATTTCATTCTTTGACTATGAGTCCAGGTAGCGATAAATTTCCTGTGACCAGGATAGCATCAAGATTTCACCCAACATATTGTACATGGTTCTCACCACCTATGTACAATAAGTAGGTGATACAAAAGATTGATACATAGCATCAATCCTTTTGGGCTATATCAGTCCAAGCCCGGCCAGCCCAAAATAAGACCTACATAATCAAATTATTTGAAACCCAAAGTGAAGTTGGCATTGTGGGCTTTTTTATTAAAATTTCTATGTATGGCCTAAGGGTAGACTTGTCCATGACTTAAGTATGGAAATTGAATCCATCCATTCAGAGTCATTTCAGACTCTTGAGGTCAAAGGAGATATGGCAGTTCAAATTGGAGAGAACCCACCTCAGTCTGGTCCAAATATCTACCAAGGGCTGATCCATCTCAGCCCAATGTTTCACATGCTTGGGCTGGGTTGGGCTGGGCAGACCACTCCAGTACCCTGTATGGCCCATGCATGTTCAGGCATGAGTAGATCCATTAATGGGTATTATATGTTGTCATTACTAACCAATAAATGGAATATTGTCTTGAGTGTATCAATGTTTGGTTAGTGAAGCTTAGTTAAAACCAACCAGTCAATTGGTCCCTCAGGCCAGGAGATTTTGGAAGTAAAAAATTAATCAATCAAAGCTTGTTGGGTCAACCTAACCATCATCTTCTTCTACTTCTGATACATATCCTTTGGATAATCTGCCAAGTATCATTTCATTATTAAAATTTACATTTAATTTAATCATATTACAGATGACCATTTTTTGGCTTTTTTCTCTTAACATTTATTCCTCCCCTTTTTTTCCACCAGCCACCAAGGAAATAGAATTCAATCTTCCTACCTTTTCCACAACATGTGCTAATTCAAAAGATGTTAATTAATTTATAATTATAATAGTCAATTATGTTAATTATCACATTTCATAGAATTCTACTTAGCCAGCTAGATTGAATCTTATGGATTAATATAATACTTCAGATTAATGCTCATGGTAGTGGAACATGAGATCTCAGTCAAGGGAAGAAAGAATAATCCTGAAATTGATTAGGATTTAATAACAAGCTAGCATTAGAAATTGTAATTAAAAAAAATATTGATTGATGAGCCTTTGAGGTCCTAGAAAGGTTATATATCAATAATCAATATCCATAACAAAAGCACAAAATAGAAGATTACAAAACCCCTTGGTATCTAGACTGTAGTCTACATGGAAGGCTCCACATATATATAACAAAGATCCAGAGGAATTGAGGTAAGAAGAAAAACATATATATTCTCGTAAATTAATGTTAGACCGGGGAATTCTTGAAGGAGTTCAATATGCACAGCGATTAGGTATCACCTCCGTCATTGTTTGGATGGATATGAAAGCGATCATGACTTCGATACATGAAGCAAGATCAAGGGTATTGACTGTGTGGTCTATTTAGTTTTTTGTTGGATTTAATAAACTTGTCATCTATGTTAGTAAATTTTGAGATGATGAAATGAAGTCGAATGGACGTACATCTCAAATCCTCATCAATTAGCTCGAAAGACTAGAACTGAAATCATCACAAAAGCTATTAGTTGTAGACCTTTTCTTTTTTTCTTTTTTTGACTAAAGATTTTCTATTCTATCAGAAAAGAAAAGAAAAAATTTAAATAGTTTTCTTTAAGCCACTATGAAGGGGAATCCCTAGATAATTCCCCTTCATTGTGGGACTTTGTATGCACGTAAGATAGTTTCCTCGCAACTGATTTGTTACACAGGTTGGGTGTAATTGCGTATAACTAGGGTTTCTTGGGCTTGAACCGTAAAATTGGGCATCTTCATAGGGTTCCTCGTTATAAAAAAAAAAGGAAAAAAAATATTTTGCTGAACATATTTAAACCGTAGGCCAGGGGTGGAAGAAAACTTTTTCTATTAATGTTTGTCAAGAACATCAATCAACTTGGGGTACATGTGGGGTACATGTGTAAACATCAAAAGGTCAAAAGAAGGTCAAATTTGGTATAAGGTTAATGACGTAGAAAGATGATATTTATTGCAAGGCACAACCAGTGTTGAAGAAACTCAAGACAAGAAAAAGACCCCTTTAATAGATTATGAAACTAACACGTTTTCTTAATAATGGTTAGTAGTTTAACGACCACTAGGAGGTACTAAGAAATAACTTTACTTGATTATCAGCCAAAGATCTCTTTAAGAAACCCATGGTATGTATTATCTGACTGCAAATTAAGTGTAATTTGACATGTGTAATTTCGTCACGTTCACATATGCTTATGTCATGAATAGATAAGCATGACATTAATATTTTGATATGAAAAAAAGAACTCTATCCATCTAGCGTTCTCACACCTACATAAAACTCTTATTTTCAACTGGAGGATGGGCATGGGAATCTTAGTATCATCTTTCTTAATTTTAAATTTAAGAAAAAAAAACACTTTAGGTAAAATTCCTTGAAACCAGAGTAGGGAACAAGAAACTCTCTTACCTGTCTAAGTTCTCATTCTGGTAAATCTAGTCCGGCAAGAAATTATACATATAGACTTGCTGAGGTAACTGATGAGGTAAGGTAAGAGGAAAAGGGAATACAAATTCTACCCTCTATTTAACTCCCACATTGACTAATAATTAAATAGAATGATGTCACTAATATGCAACATAAGGCATATAAAACCTAGAGCTGACCATGGCTGGTAGGAACTGAGCATGAAATGACTATCATGCCCATATCAACTTCTAAGCTTAAAGATGTTGGAGTTATAGTTTTAGTCTCATTAATGATATTTAAACATCAATAAGTCTTTTCTATTTTGCTGTTAATAAAGGGTATTTCATCAAATGGTGTATATTTCTCTCTCCTAAGCCTTGTAGTAGTGGGAGTATCGTGCACAGAGGTTTCTTTTTTTTTTTTCATCAAATAAAATTAGGGTAGCAGTATATAGATCACCACAAGCATTCAAAACATATCATTGAAAGATAAGGAAAAGAGGCAAAAAGAAAGGAAACATGCACAACCTCACGCAGTCAAACAATCAATAGCATACAATATCTCATGATATCAATGCCAATTCTTTCATTAATTTGTACTGTAATATCAAATTAGGGTAAGAGACCATTTCTTGGTTGCGTGACTACTGCACCAGCATGAGGGCCAACGATAGCACACGCACGGATATCAACATGACTAGGATTTTTTATTTAATCGAGGTGGGCGGTAATTTTATACTCACCTATGTCTGGGTGTAGGGACCACATGACTGAGCAGGATTCTAGTTTCAAGGCTACCTGATAGTGTTGCATATGCCTAGACACATAGAAAAGTGGAACCAGGCCATGAAAAGATGTCGATGCCCTGGTTCCACTTCTCTATCTGTCTAAGCGCATGCAACATATTGGGTAGTGTTCTTTCTCTCCCATTTCCCCCATTTTGTTATCAACTAGAGATAAGGCTCCAAAAATGCAACCTGAACCCCACACCAGCTCATAGGTCAATGAGAACATTAGTAGAAACATCAACAAGGGTAGGATTTCTGTCTTTCATGAGGGGCAGGTGATCATTTTGCCCCCAGTGTGTCCAAGTATAGGGGTCATGCTGCCTTTTAGGCTTCTTTTTTCCTATTAATTAATACCCGATACAAACAATAGATCATTTGGCAAAATTGATGCATCTTTTTGCTTTCTCTCACGAGGGTTCACCCAACCTTGATTTCATTGGAAACTTGAAAAGTTACAAACCCAGAAATGGTACTGAAGCAGGACTTATGAGTATGAAAAATAATTGCTTAATTAAAACTTGAGTCACCATTGATTCCATCTCATCCAGATCAAAATGGGATCAGAATTGGAAAGGAACTTAGATCGTACTTTAGTATTACTTGGTCCTATTTAAGAAAAAATTTCCAAGGTAAATCTAATTTAGAAATTTGCATAATTTCTTTTTTACCTATAGTTAAGAGAGAATAGCTTCAACAACGGGATATAACACCTTTGATAGTTAATGATAATTGAGAGTCCAATCACAGAGTTACATCACCAATGGGGAAAATATTCAGCTATTTGATTTTAAAAAAAAAATGATAAACTTATGTAAAAATCTATGAAATATAAAGCTTACAAATGCAATGGATCATTTTATCATGAGTATGTCTGGCCCAAAAGAGTGATTAGTGAATAGTGAATGAAAATCTAAACACCCGCAATCGATATCAAATAATTTCATGCTCGTTTCTAACTGGTTTATTGGTTCTATCTGATTTCGATTCTAAAATACATAATTACTCTAATCGCTTCGATTTTGACCCTAGATTAGCTCCCCTAGACTCAGTCATTTTTGGTGAGTTTTTTTCACCATGGGTTAAGGAAAAGTACAGATATCTAGTGTCATTATTTTACTTCTCTCCTTATGTATGAAGTCAATAATACCTTCTCCTGTATCCCTAATTCCCATCTCAAGATACCAAGACCCATTGACAAGGAACTCTTCCTTCTCCACGGGTGAAGGTAAACTGCCTCCAACGAGGAAAAAAAAAAGTACTAATTGGTACTTCGGCTTGCTTATAATTTAGACGAAAAATGATTAATAATTGATGCAATGTTTGATTACTTTGCTTATAGTCATGTCATGAGTTTTTAGTTAGTCCTACTTTACAAGTGAAGTATTAGAAGCTTATCAAAATTTAAGTGAAAGGCAAGAGAGGGAGACAAAAGTGGTGGCTTTCCTTAGTTTTCTTGTACTATGTAGTTATTGACAATAGAAGGAAAATGGATAACTTCAATGCTTGTTCTGACGGTGCTTCACTTACGCGTATTCAATATGGGTTGGTGAGACCTGAGTGTGTAATAACTGCAGCTTGCTATTTTTCAGCTCTATTATAACCAATTGTTTTGTTTGTTAGGTCCTTTGAGATCAGTTTTCTTGTGGTAAGATACTGAGTTTTTATACAGTAGGCCTTAGTTTATCCATAGGAGAAAAGAACGATTCCTGATCATGCCGTCTACACCAACACGGGGTCAATGAGAGGGTGCAATGGCATAACGGAGGATGAGCTGTTTCTCTTTGTCTACTGAGCTGTTGCCTTAAATTTTCTATAAGATCTTATTAATTCGCTAAATTAGTGAGCTAAAAAATTGTAACATTTTTCAAGTTGCCTCTCATCTTATTCTCAAAAGTTATTTAATATAATATTTGTATAAAATAACAGTATTTACTCTCGTTAAAAAAAAAAATTATATTATCTTACAAATGAACAATATAAGGTAACAACTTAATTCACCACTTCAGTTAAAAATAATATTTTTCCATAATTGTAAGGTTCTGGTTTCTCTTAATGGCCCCTTATCGGTTATTATTAATCTGGTCTCGATTTTCGTATAAAAATTATTAAAGAAAAATATTAATTTGCTGAATTTTTTTAGATTAAAAAAGAAAAATCCAAACGAAGACAGAACGGATTTGGATTCGATCTAGTCAGCCTTTTCGGTTCAGATTCCATTTTGACACCCCTAGTCCCGAGGTGAATGGTTCTTTCCTTCTTCAAAATTTTTGTTTGTTTTCTCGGTATAGAAATTTTTGATCAATAATAAAAATTCATTTCACACTTTGTTAAAGGAATTCCTTAATTTAAATTGAGGAAGCAATGTGATATGATCAATAAGATCTCACGAGGTGTAATAGCAGTTCCATTAGGATTGCATTTTATTTTAGCACAAGAGTGATTATCTGCCACATGATAGGTTAGATAAGTTCAAATTTCAATGACATGTAGGTCAAGTTCAATTCCAAATAAATATTTCCACGAGTCAAAATAATGTATGAAAAATTGACTCACAGTCGCTAATCTTTGCAATTAAACTATGAAAAATACAAAGGAATAACTGCAATATATGATGGATATGATTTACGATCTCAAATTTTGAGATGTGACATATAAACAATATCCGTGATTTCCCTATAATATACCGGCAAATCTGCTTCCTTTGTTGAATTGAAAAACAATCAATTTCGAGAGAGATTCAATTTTTAGGCAAAAGCAATATATGAAAATGTCCAAAGGGTGAAAAGGTTCTTTCCTTCTTCAAACTTTGGTCTATGTTCTTGTACAGAAATCTTTAAGTACTAATCAAGAATAAATTTTTACTTTGTTTAAGGAATTCCTTAATTTGAATTGAGGAAGCAATGTAATAAGGTCAATATCAAATTAATTTCAATATTTTCTATCCATGAAAATCGCATCTAACATCTTCAACTTCTTATGATACATGCCAAAAATCAAAATCATTTTCAATAAATTCATTAAAGAAACCCAAAACTTTTTCATGAAGTCCATGTTGAGTAGACCAACAATTAATTCAATTGTCTGTAAGTGGAAGTTCATAGGTTGCAATCATCTCTACACGGTATATTATTGTAATCTTCTAATGGAATATACATCCATATGGAAATGTACTATTTGGTTCTCTACATCAAATTGATTTTACTTGTTGTATGATCTGATAGTCATTTAAATGGAAGAAGAGATACTTACAAGAAATATAGAATTTATTACCTCGTTGATTGTATAGTGAATTTTATTTATCAGTTAATCTGCATTATTATTGGCTTCTTCTTCTTTTTTTTTTTTTGGGGGGGGGGGGTGGTGGGGGTGGGGGTGTGGGTGAGGGGAAGGGGGCTACTTAGGAGTTAACAAGACATGCATCAATTGGTTGGTTAATTCTATCAACTCCAATTTGAATTTTCAAACCATGAAGGATCTGTTTGGTTGCAAGGAAAAATAATAGAATGGAAGTCAAAAATTTTAGACCTAAAAATGAAACTTTGGTAGTCATTATCCAATATTATTAACATGAGTGTATAAACTACTTAAATTTCTAATTTTATTTAGTAATTATGCTTTAAAATTTTTATTTTTCTTTTTAGATTCATGGGATTTATTTAGATGGAAAATTAAGTGAATTTTTATAATCAAATAAAGAATAAAAATATAATCATGTGAGGTATTATTTTTTTTATTTTTTTTAATGATTGAAAATTTTAGTTCCCTTACATTTAATATCCCTTGTAATCAAATGGAGCCGAAGTGTAGAACTTGGTATGCAATGATAGAATCCAACATAAATGTAACTCATTCAATCATCTTTGAGTTTGACACTTATGGATTTGAGATTGACAAGAAGGAAGCCTTTCCTTTTTACATTGAATCTTTTTTTGGCCAAAGGATCATTTGCATTAAAAAGAGAAGCAAAAATAAAATACAAGAAAAAACTAGAATCACCAGACATTCCAACAAAACTAAAGAGCATCCTTCACCATCGGTATTGCCATCAGCAGAGTGCGCTCTCTAGGGAAAAAATAGACATAGACAACACCTAAAAGAAACAGGGTATATGTATGACATTTTTATTTTTTTTTAATTTACCATTAACTTTGTTGTATCATTTTCATCTCATTTCAGGTCATGGCATGCCAATGTGAAAACTACCTATTATTAATATGTCTAATGTTTAATCGGTTGACTTATATATGGGCAAGACATCTATAATTGGTTACGTAGTTCCTGAACCAGCATGGGGGCCAATGAGTGCATGCACTTTTTATTTCATAGGGGGAGGTGGTAATTTCACACTCATATATCTGGGCACAAGGGCTATACGATCAGGTAGCATTCTTTTTCACATTATTTATTCATGTTGAAATAAAATCAATCATTGGAAGTCTAGTTCCTACAGCTGTGTACTGAACAATTTTTCCACATGTCCACTTTAAATACCAATAACTATCCATAATAAAATCCTAGAGATAGGAGATGCACATTCAAAGTCATTTATAGTGGTTATTGGAGTATCTAATGTGTATGTGAAATTTGGCTTGTAACTAATCTTGACTATGATACTTTTATCCTAAGACGAGAATAGCCACATCACTTTACGTGCCCAAAGAATAATAATAAACATGTATAATTTTAAATTAAGGCAACTACTTTCGGCAAATTTTCTTAGAACAACTAATTAAATAAGAAATTCTTCTCCATTCAAGCAAGCTTAAACCGGTAAGAAACCCATAGGACAACATTGAAAATGGTACTATAGAATTTCTATTCATGCATATTTTATCCTCCTTTTCACTGTAGTTTGTTATTAAGAGACTTGCAGAGGTGACCAATGGGGTAAGGAAGGAGGAAAAGCCATACAAATCTTACCTTCTTTTTAACTCCCCAATTGACTATTAAATAGGACGATGACCTTTTATGCAACACGGTATGCTAAACATAGCAAGGCCTGAAAATGACTGCTTGGAATATGATGAGCATGAAATGACAACAATACCCTCACGAACCCCTAAGCTTAAAGATGTTGGAGTCATAATAGGTAGTTGATCCTCATCACATGCATTCAGAAGAATAGGATTAATCTAAGAAATTAAACTATAATTATTAAAAAAAAAAAATCATGTGTAGAAATTTGAACCTTAAAACAATGCTAAAAAAGATAGAAATCGTAAATAACAATCATATAATTACACACAAAAATTTACGTGGTTCAACAAGAATGTATACGTTAACGGTGAGATGAGATTATGCTTTACTATCGATAAAGAATATGGTTCCAACTGTTCGTTCTCAAACCTCTCTGAGATTGTTTATAGAGAAAGAGTTCTCATATAAATATCTAGCGAAACCCTATATATATATATATTTATCGAAATACCCTTATAGTTTCATAAAAGATTTTCTTGAGGCTGCTGCCACTGAATTCCCACATGGATCCACTAATTCCTCATGACTCCGCTTGTAACAAAGATAACACGCAGAGTAGATTTATTCCTCCGAACCTCAAGACCTTCAAACTTTTAACAGCTTTCAGAATAAACCCACTTTTACGAACAAAAGAATACAAAACATTGTAACCCCAACAACATTGATAGACACTCCTCCCTTAATGAAAAAACCCACTTGAGGCCTTTCCTTTCCGTTCAATGAGTTACTTAATTGAAACTACTTCAAAAAAGTGGCCAAAAAATATGAATGACAAAAATAGCTTTAAAAAAGGCATGGTTTAAAGAGCCTAATTTTCAGAATCTATTGAGGGTTCTTTGGTAAATTCAGTATAGGCATGGAAGAAGAAATTTACTTTGATAATAAAATGAGAATTAAGAAAGTGTGAACAACATTCATTGAAGTCATAAAGAACGCAGAGAGAGAAAGAAAAAGAGAGAGAGAGAGAAGGCATTTGGAAGTCGTCAACCAGAATCGTTGCTGCTGTCATTCGTATCTCTCTCTCTCTCTCTCTCTCCTTTTCTACTGTCAATGTCAGCTACAGTTTTCTCTTCACTTTGTCTGCTTACGAATTATTTATTTATTTTTTCTTCTTTGTTATATTCTATCTATCGTTTACCTTATATGCATAGTTGCATATGTGCATGGTGGCCTGATAGAAGACCTTGCATTTCATCTGTTGCTTCGTCCCTATTTCCTCATATCTATTTATTGTTTTGATATACAGAGAATCTGAAAAGGGGTGTTTGGGTAGTTGAATAGTAGAGGTTTACTGCACAGTTAAGAGCAGTTGATGACTTCTTTCCCTTAATTAAGAAACTTTCAGTAATAGAAGAGGAAGTGAATGAAAACAAAGGAGAAGAATGAGAATGAGAGGTATTTGGTAGGATGCCAATTTTGAGTATGGAACCACCCCACCCCCTCCATGAGTATTTAATAATTAACAGATTTGTTTCAAACAAAAGCGGTTTATGGAATTGCATTTCAAAGTTTGAATGTTGATTCTATATATTATTTTTTGTCATCATCACCTTCAATAACCTGTCATATAAAAAATATTTAGGTTCAAATCCTTTTATTGTCAAAAAAAATAAAAAAAAATAAAAAAAAAGGAAGCAAATAGATAAAATTAATTTGGGGTCTACTTATATGTTAGGCTTAATCATATTTGTGAAACATCGAATTAAGATTCATGTCTTGGTCCATATAGAAGTTTATATATAGATATTGTCATGCTAGGGCTAGATGTCATTGATGTGGCATTGCAATGCAAGTTGTATAGAACAATAACCTAAATTGATGCAGAATCACACAATGCACACAAAGATTTATGTAATTTAGCAAGATTGCATACATCCACAGAGAGATGAGATAAGTTTCACTATCAGTAGAAAATAGGGTTAAGCCGCTCATATATCCTCACACATCTCTCAAGTTGATAGAAAAAACTCTTGCTACAAATATTTAGAAAAACCTTATATAAGTAATTTATCAAAAAACTCATATAGTCTTTCAAGCTTTCAACCTCTTAGTGGTCCTTTAGAATCAGCCTACTTTTACAAATGAGAAAATACATGACATTGTACTTGCACAAAAATCTGAATTTTGATATTAACAAAGTTAAATTGAAATTTGCAGTACTAGATAATTGCAAATATAAAAAGGGGGGGGGGGGGGGGTCAAGCGAATGACTGGATTAGTGAGTTAAAGGTATGCGTTGCTTTTTCTTTATTTTATTTTTATTTTCCATTTTTGGGTTCTCTTTCCCTTTAGAATAATTTTTTTTTCTTTCTTTCTTTTTATGTATTGAAAAAATATGATAAATGATTTTCATTATTAGGCCCAAGTCTCTCTCTCGGGGGGGGGGGGGGGTTGAGTTGTGAGGTTTTCACGTTAGAGGATCAAATGATCAAGGGGGTGAACTTGAGGTCTAAATTTCAATCCAGACACAAGTACATTTAGTCTACATTTCCTACTTTTATCACTCTACTGCATTTAATACCTCACCCCACCCAAATTTAGTCGGGAATTAGGTTTCTCAACTTGATTCGTCTTTTTGAAAACCTTGTGAATAACACGAGATAGACCTGATCAGGGCCAATCATGCTTTATATATATATATATATATATATATCAAGCAGGATTTGAACCTACGCATAGACAGACGAGTGAGTTGTTCACAGTCGACCGTTCTATCACTGACCATCAGAGACCCGAAGCTCAAGTACAGTCCATGCACCGTTTGAGATTGAAAGGAAGACGAAGTCAGTTTAATTTAAAGACTGGAAGCCCTTCTTTAAAGTTCCTCACAGATACATTGCTTTAGCCTTATTGTGAAGCAAGGAATGGTGCTAGTCTGAAGGCTAACAACTAAATATAGAGCTTGATGTCGTATATGAAATATTTGTAATCGATCAGCTTCAAGTATGACCGAGGACTTTCTATCTGCATCGATAATAACTACACAATCTGGTTGTTGGTTATATATATATATATATATATATTCTTTCTCCTTCTTCAAGTGAAGAAGGGCTAGGGTTGGCTAAAAATGAAAATGAAAGAAAGGGGCTAATATCAAAAATAACAGAAAAAAAAAGTATTGTTTTGTTAAGTTGTAGACCAAATTTATAGTCTATGAATAGCCTATGATCAACAATAAAAAAAATAAATAACAGACTTAGTTTCATATGACTCAGGCAAAAACACCGAGTCAATAAAACCTTGGATTGACTCAGATCTGATTTAGTTATTTTTTAAACTTCGATGAGTCTTCATGACTCCTAATTAGGTTTTTTTTTTTTTTTTTTTTGGATGATGCAAATAAATATTAATCCAATGACACTAAAGCATTGCAGCTTTGAGGTTAGAAATATTAATTAGCTTAATTGCAAAGCTTAGCCAACTTAATTGTAAATGTTGAATCAATATCTCTTCTTTTCTTTTGAGGTGGGGGACGGGGTGATGAATATCACACTTATTTATTTTTAATTTTTTGGTAGAAGAATATCACACTTATTAATACAATACAAAATATATCACATAGCATTCTGCCTAACAGGTACCCCACCACACTTATACATGGGCGAAAAAGACTTGACAATGGTATAAATGCCATAAATACATATGATCTCCTCCAACACTCAATCTTTAAGTTTTTCATCTGCTAGCGTATTACAGGCCCCCTGGGCTCCACCTAGCTAAACTTAATATTCAGAGTAGGTTAAGATGGTTTAAGTTGAGACCAAGTTGCCCTCTGCAGAACCACTAAATTTGTCTAGTACTTCATGATAAATGTAACCATCCTTCTACAGTGGTATGTTTGGATATTATCTTTCACCAAATAATATTAATATATATATATATATATATATATTTATATATATTTTTTGGGGTAAGGACCCATATGAGATATTATGAGAAACATATAAGGACTTCCCAGGGGCCACTCATCCTATGAGTTTCTGAGCATCTTACTGCATAAGATATTCAAGAATGAAATGACATTTCTTCTTTCATTTATTCTGTTTTCTGTTTTTTACCCATTCTCGTTTAGTCACAATCATTCTCAAAACTAAGTTTAAGTAACAAAAAATGCCCACTTGATGCTAATATATTTGGTAATTAATTTTTAATTGAAAGAAACAAAAGCAGTTTCGCATAATATCATAACTACTCTGTTATTAAATTTGCACCCAAAAAATTGAATAAAATATGCCAAAGAAGCCTTCCATAATTTCTGCAAATTTTATTTCTAAATTATAATCGTTATGAGGGTTTGGTGGACACCCCTCTCGCCCCCTTTGGCAGAACATGACTACATCACTTGCGTGTTTTAGGAAGTTTCACCTTAAAATGGAAATTAAAATAGGGTAGCTTCTTCATATATTCAACCTATTTGACCCTCTAAATGCCTGCCATTTGTGAACCCATCCAAATATTGGTACTGTAGCTAGTTGCTTCTGTAGTGTTCCCTTGCCTTGTAGAGAACGTGAAGATCTTGGGTCTATAAACTGAAAACTGACTGATGGATACATACACAGTTTAATTATCCAAATTAAGTTTCCCTTATTTTGTATATTTCAAATGAAAATTTTATAGAGATTAATTTACATAACTAGGGAAGGCATTGGGTGCCGATCCACGGTATGCCCTGGTGGTTTGCCACAGTTCAGATCTCTTTGATGGCATCTAAGTCAAAAACTATTAGTATTTTAAGGTTGGGGGCCTCTTAGATGTTAGAATTATAGTTCATTTTTTCAGCTCATACCTACTCTGGATTTAAACAAGTTTAGGATCGGATCACTACCCAGCAACTGAGTTTAATTTGTAAGAGTTTGAGCGGTAATAAAATGCCACAAGTCTAACTAGGTAAACACAAATACAATCTAGTTTTAGATCGGGCTAATACTAACCCAGAAAATAAAGCCTCACGGAATTGCGACATCTAGATATATAGAAAATCGGGAAGGGATGGGCACGCTGCCCGCTCTAGGTAAGTTGGTGAGCAGCAGGCACATGGTTGTGGGGAACAACTGAGGGCGAGTATCTTTTCACTGTAAGGGGGGAGGGAGGCAGGCACAACATGGCCCCTGTGCCAACGCTGGACAATATTGGAGTGTGCAGAAACATCAACATAGACCAGATTCCCCTTTTATTAGGGGTAGGTTAATCATTTTACAATCCTCTTTGATTATCTGGGCATAGAACCATGCACACTACCTTTCAGGCTTATTTTTTCTTCTTGGTCCTTTTTATCATTAAGGTTACAATCATAACTAGTCTTACTGCAATCGTTAGTTTCTTGATTAAGCTTGTTTAACATAAAAAATAGTGGATCAGTTTCTTGGGTAAGCTTGTTTAAGATAAAAAAAAAAAAATAATGGATCCGGAAAGACCTGTAGAAGCTTGTTTGGGAAAAAAAGTGGACCTAAAAAGGCCTTGATAAGGATTTGGTGCAGAATGGTCTATTCATGTGAGAGAACGGTTTCCAAGCAACCATGGTTAAATATGATCATCAAAAATATAGTAATCAAATTATTAAACTGTGATGCTAAGATATGGTAATTAATTAGAGTAATGATGTGATAAAGATGTCAATAAATTGCTGTGATATTTAGGTACATGCATATTTATTCTATAAACCTATATAACAGGTTATTACACACAACTATACACCTATTTCTTTGGTTGTTTGTGATAATACATCTCTTTCTTTTAATTTATTTATTATTTTTATTTAATTTTTTTATTTTTTATTTTTATTTTTTGTATGTTCAAACCATGCTGTCAAAAGACCCAAAACCTTGTGAGGTTTATTTTGGAATAATGAAGTAAATATAGGACAATTTAGGAATGTTATAGTATTAAATTATCAATATTAAATGAATGAATTTGACTTTTTTTTTTTTTTTTTTCTTAGCAATGAATTCAACTTTGACTTGTCATTGGCAAATGCGTCTTCCACACACAAAGAGTAAAGGAGTAGGCCTTCTTGTTCTTTCTGAACATCAAGGCACTATAAAAGCAGGACTACTCTGTTAGAATTTCCTGACTTATCCTATATCATTATATCCTCCAAAGCATAATCTAATCTCAGGTTGGCTTTCGTTGTTCAAAGGTTTTATCATCACAACCACATTTATATACCCATAATATGTACAGTTTTCCTATGGAGACTTATTTTTATTTCCTTCTATTCTTTCAGGGATGAGGTCTCCTAGTAGCGACGACGCCGGTGTGAAAAAGGGGCCGTGGACGCCGGAAGAAGATCAGAAGCTGATGGATTATATTCAGAAACATGGACATGGAAGTTGGAGAGCACTCCCAAAGCTTGCAGGATTGAATAGGTGTGGAAAGAGTTGCAGATTAAGATGGACTAATTATCTAAGACCAGATATCAAGAGGGGGAAGTTCTCTGAGGATGAGGAAAGAACTATAATCCAACTTCACTCAGTTCTTGGAAATAAGTAAGTTCTTCTTATTTAGATTTATGGGTTCTTATATTACCATGCATGATCTCGAACTCTATACGTTGTATTATATTTAGTTAAGCGTACTTGAGCAAGAGTAGCACATTAGATGACCTCTAATTTAACATGTGAAGACCTTTAATGAATGTTCTTATAATTCAATTGTGTTCTTCTTTACTGTTGCAGATGGTCCGCGATTGCTACCCATCTCCCTGGAAGAACTGATAATGAGATCAAGAACTTCTGGAATACCCATTTAAGGAAAAAGCTTCTCCAAATGGGCATTGATCCCATTACCCACAGACCAAGAGCAGATCTCAATTTCCTATCAAATCTCCCTCATTTGCTTGCAGCTGCAAGCCTTCTCAATCAGATGAATCCATTGGACAGTGCTCTAAGGCTACAGGCAGATGCTGCAGAGATGGCCAAAATCAAATTGTTGAATCTACTACGACTGGTTAATAGTAGTGCACCTGCAAATATGGAAGCAATTAATCTCTTGGGTTTGACGAGTCACCTTCGAGATTATCGCCTTAATGAATACCTTCAATCATCACAAACCCAATTCCAAGGACTTCTTAACAACCCTCTTAGCCTTGCTCCCAACCCTAATCAAATGCAATCTAGTTTTTCAAATTTAGGAGCCCCACAATCTACCAGTTGGGAAGGAGGGCCTAGTTGGACTGTTCTTGAGAATGAGAATAATATCTGTAATGACAATTTGAATAGTTCATCATATGCCTTTCCTCTTGTAAACCCTACTTGTGCATCAGTCTCAGCCTCTCCAGAGTCCTCTACAGCAAATCAAATGGAAAATAAGATCATTAATCCTAATGAAATCTCAGCCCACTCATCTACCTCAACCACTTTTGATGCTTTGGGAGAATTCAATCTTGATGATGAAACCAGTGACTTTTGCTGGACAGATTTAATTAAGTACGTATCCTACTTTTCATGATATTAATAATTTTATTTCTATGATTTAAGTACTAACCCTATCCATCATTGAAATTTTTTCATTTCTTTCTGTTTGTGGTTATTGCAGATAAACTAACACTAAAGTATTATTTTGCAGCCAAACATCTAATCTCTCTTGGCCAATCACATCTTAGCACGTGGTTTTCGGATTATATATATATCAAGGGAGATTTCTGAACAGTTGCTCCTCACCTTCCAAAGTGTTCCTTCATAGTTTACTTTACAAAAGGAGATTCAAGTTATGTTTAGAACCAATTCAATAGTCTGTTATTGTAAAAAAGAGGGGGGGAGAGTGTGAGAACAAGATATTACTCTTTTTTTTTTTTTGTCCCCTTTTCATTTTATTGCTTCATTGTATTATTCCCCCTGATTAAAGTTACATCATTGTGTTGATCTTCACTTATTTGTTTTTTCTTCTATTTTTACCTGAATTTAGTTTGTGAAGAAATGACTGATTATAGCCAATTTATTTCCAACTGGGACTAAAATTCATAAAAGTTGCTAGAATCTTTACCTTAGAATTAGATGTTCTCTTATTCTATGGAGTAAACCCATTGAAAAGAGCAAGTTAGTTGAAACGACATAACAAACTGTAGTTGATTTTAAAATGAATTAGTTTGTGGAGATCTTGGACACGGAATAGAAATATGAAAGAGATGCCACCTTGAATTAGAAGGGTTTGATAGTTAATGACATAAGCATTTGACCCTTAAAAAGAGACAAGGCATGTCAAAATAGAGAGTCACAGAAACAGGAAAAATCTCCATGTGTTCAGGAATATTTATCTCTATGTAAGGGTCTTAAAGGGTAAGCTCACGCAATTAATAAACATTAAAAATAAGTTAAATCTTAATAATGTTCTTGTTATTAAACTTATTAATATAAAAAGGAAAAAAAGTCGGATTATTTGTTACTAATTAGGTGGAGATTATTTTCTTTGGATATAAGCCATTGACTGATGTTTAGATGCAAATTACAACAGCCTTTACCAACCTAACAGCCTAAGCTAGGATTCCACTCCTCCCCCCATTCCTTACACCCCCCTCCCCTTCAGAGTTTGGATCAGCTCCCCACGAGTAAAAGCAACTAATGCACCATTCACTCAGTGGTCTGACACCCTATAAGGGATCCCATGTGGGGAGGTCACCATGTCGAGAGAGGACTCTCTCTCTCTCTCTCTCTCTCTCTCTCTCTCTCTCTCTCTCTCTCTCTCTCTCACATGTGGCGCTTGTTATTCAAAAGGACTGAAAGTAGTGAGGACCACATAGACTAATTAATCGAAATTTCAACTAATGTTTGCTTTTAAGCTTGAGATTACTATGTTTGAGAGAGATGGACTAGAGGTGAAACCAGAGAAAGAGTGAAAACTCTTGTTTCAACTGGAGGAGGACTGTATTAGTAATCCCATCTCACAAGCCAACCTTCTCTAAAGTAGGTATCCAATCGACCCATATAAAACAACTAACCTACCTACCTTCTGCTGAATATGTTGAGATTCCAACCTAAATCTTTCATGTCATGGCATATATGTGTGTAATATATCAATATCTCACTTCCTTTTCAATGAACCCCACCCATTTTTTCAAAGATTAAGGAGGACTAACTGGTGCTACTTAACACACTAATTGTGTCTATCCATTTGAGGGTTTTGCTTAATCAATTGAGGTAAGAGAAACTAGTAGAGATGTTCGTTTTGTCCCTCTTTAGACGTATTGGTAAAGAAAAAATAGAATTTTGTTGCAACCATGGCTAGCTTTTGATAAAGACTACTCATGTTTCTAGAACTATTTTATTGGAACATATCTCTCCACACTCAACCTATGAAGGTCATTGAATCGTCTTCACCCAAGTATCTAAACATTGAAATGGTCCCATAAGGAAAATGAAAGCTTTGCCTGCTCAGTTTTGAGGTATGCTCTCAGACACATTGTTGCTTGCAAGGGGCCTCTAAAGGGATTACCTGAAAAAAAATAGGGCCCTAATTGGTACCACAAGTCATTAATAAATAAAATTTAATTATCAAGGATGCTTTAAGACCTTGGTTCGACTCAACTATCGACCTAATTTCAGTTTTTTTTTTTTTTTTTCCTTTTTTTCTTCCTAATTTCAGCTTTGCACACAATAGAAATGATGGGCGCAATTTGTCGTCACCAAAGTGATGAACCAATGATATAGCCTTCTTTTAATTGCCCTTTTGTCTTGTTTTCAAAACTTATTTAAGACAATATTTATTGCAGAGATAAAAAAAAAGGG
>NC_056557.1:33532487-33587088 GCF_013358625.1 Macadamia integrifolia
AAGGGGGGGGGGGTGGGTTTTCAAAAAATTGAAAGTTAAATATTAGTGCAATATGTATTTATAATAGGATTTATCTTCATGTGGGAAAGAAAAAAAGTGTGTTATCTTGTAAAAGGGTTCGAGTTTTCCTACACCTATGGTCAAGGGGAAGGGTATTTTAGAATTGTGAATAGGAGTTTATTGACTCTTGTCCCATCCATCACCAGTGGGCAAGGAATTCTTCCCACTCGATGGCTGGAGGAGCCCAAATCCTCTCCTCTGTGGGTAATAACCCTAACTCATCTAACATCATCATGGGGTGTGGGGACCACCTTTTTGGGTGTGCGACCACACCCCATGGATGGTGTGAGATGAGGTGGGGTAGTTACGCGCAAGGGAGAGGAACTTCACTTGAAAACTTTTATACCTATCTTAAATGGTAAAAAAAAATAAGAATAATAATAATAATAATAAAGATTACAATTTCTTAGTTCACCACTTTAATTTTTCACAATACGGCTTTCTCAATAGAAATATAAGAAAAATTACTACTGAACTTGGAAATGTGGTAGTAATATTCCACGGCCATAAGATTTATAGTGTGCATTTTCTTTAGTCTTCCACTTGGGTAAAGCGAGATAACATCTAGATAAGTGATAAGAAGGATAGTAATTAACTTGGTTGAAGATGCCTTCTAATCTTGCATGCCACGTCTCTTAGGAACCTTCCCAGCAAAGAAATTTCACTCTCTAGTTTGCTTCTTCATTTTAATTACTGTAATTAGTCTCCTCTGATGGACCCCAACCTGCAACTGCTCTCTCCTTTGAAGATCATTTACTGAAAACCCATATGTGTAAGAGTTCAAAACACACAGTCCTATTGTCACAAGTAACCTGATCAACAAACAAGGAAGAATTTTCTTTCTGATTTAGGATTATGATGCACACACTAATGACTAGAGATTGTCAATATTGCCAGAGAATCTTGGCTTAAAAGGTGATTACAAGAAGGCATAGAAGTCAAGTATATTGAACCAAATTGGGCCCTAAATTCTAAATCCTAAGCCACATCATAGGTTGCATTTAGTGAATATGATTTCTAAAAGTGTGAACTGGACTTCTATAGCTTTGATCCTTGGATGTTAGGTTAGGAATAATTAATGCAGGAGTCTGCCTAAACTTGAAATAATTTCATCTGTCTTTAATTGAAGATTAATGGTATGAGATTGGATGAAGAAAACTGACACTATATGTTGGTGTATGGAAAGGAGAACAATTTGAAATTTGTAAAGTAAGTTATGACTCAATGGAAGCTACCAAAGAATATGGAACTTCCAATTCAATGGCTTGTTTCTTATGGTTCTGTTATACAGCTTACAAGTGAACTAGTACATGCATAAAGGTTCTTGAAGGCAAATTGAGGAAGCCTTTAATATGCAGCCTACCCAAAGGGTGGTGTGGCAATTTAGATGGCTGGATATATAGTGTACAATCTATATTGGCACCATTCCATTTTGCAAAGGCTAATTCAATCAGTTTGCATCTATGTAATGTAGCACCAACATTCATGGCAGTGGAATTTAAAACTCTAAGAGGAGGATCATCCATCTCCATTAAGCCTTTTGATCCCTCCAGATGCAGTTGTCCAACTCTACCATTTCTTTAATACTCTGGCAGCGGTCTCTCATCGCCGGCATCGGGCACCGTTAACCATTGAGAATAATATAGGGGTTGATGTATGGCTTCTCCAAACTCTCCCACATTTACAGCAAAGATGAAATTGCTGTAAAAACATAATGTGAAGCCAAAACCCCAATATAAACCAGCATAGTACTTAATCTTATCTGTCTACACCAACTCACAGAGCAGAGCATGTGTTGTTAAAGGATTCTAATGTCATGGTATGTTGACATAGGATCCACTTTTGGATATCCATATTGATGTTTCTATGGATGGAATAACTTGGAGGTCTGTGACAAAAATATTATAATCACGACGCATGAGCTATATGCACCGCCTCATAGCATACCACTATCCCTGCTTCCATAGTAGAGATTAGAGAATGCAGTCTTTGGTTACTTCACACTTTTCTAGGATAATATTGCTCCTACAACAAGCATGCAAATGTATCTGAAAGTGGATCTCCACATATCTCCACATTCAGCATAGTATGACTCCAATTAGTATGTCAGCTTCAAAACAATATGTCGATGTGTCAACATGTGATCCTTACTGCCCTGGAGGTATCTCCTTACTTTCTTCGGTGCCTTCCAATGTGGCATACCGAGATTTTACTAGATTCTCCCAAAAACTCCCACTACAAAGGTGATGTTTGATCTTGTGAGTACATCACACTTCCTACTAATTAAAGACGCATATGAGATACTATGTATTTCTTGCCCCTCCAAAGCTGTCATCTAACCCAATACCAAACTAAGTCTATCACACTAAAAAACAAGTGCTCCACTTGATGAAAAATTTTAAATCTTACTTTACTCCAGCTGCACTACAAATTGAAGATTAGTACAATGATGTGTGTGTGTGTGTATATATATATATATATATATAATTTGAAGGTCAGGGAAGACCGGATGTTGGGTTGAGCTTTGGCCAATTTAGTTAACTTGGGAGACCTCCGAGTCAGAGCTGGAAGAGTAACTCGAAGAATATTTTGAAAGAGCGTCTACACGACGAATAATAGACTCAGCAGTTGATTGATTTGGTATTGATGTGTCGGGAGCTTCTAGATTTACAAGACGATGATTGATTTGATCAAGTAAAAATGATTTGTTAAGTTCTCGTTGTTGTGTTTGTGGAATGTTGTATGGCTTAAAAAGGGGGGTACTAGGAGGAATAGTTGCCGGGATTAAGGATGAAGAGGCCACAGGTTTTGGTTGGACAAGGCACTCAACTCGGGAGAGTTGTTCACCTATGGTTTGAAGATTTAAATTTGTAAAATTTAATTGTTCAATTTGCTTTCTATTTGGGTTATCTTGTTCAGCTACTTTGAATGGGGAAGCAATTAAATCTGTATTTTTGAAGGTATATTTGATGCTTTCCACGTGGGGATGAATAGCAGTGGTAGTTGGACCGGTACTAAGGGTCCAAGATCTGTGGGTAGCATTTTGTGTAGAGATTTGGTTATGCCAGGGATAATCAATGTTGTTATCCTGGGCAAAAATATCAAAGTAAGTAAAAAAGAAAACATTTGTTTTAAGATTTGTCATAAAATTATACCAACTTGTTCTAATTTGGGCTTGTTGTTCAAGATTAAAGTTTTTGAAGAACCATTCACATTTTTGTTTGTTTCTTGGTGATTCAAAGTCTGTTTGGAGTAATTGTTTGTCAATTTGATATGCTTCCTTGGATTAAAGCATATAGACACCAGGGTCACATTGGGGCGGAGCCACTTCTGACTAGGTCAAAGATTGAGGATGAGTTTGGTCGGATAGGGCTGACTTTGGAACAGAGGCCGAAGTTTCATAAGTTCCATGGGCAACATTTTGGCCGGAATTTAATCCAGCAAGGTTTGGGATTGGAGGAGGAGTTCTTGGTGGAGAACTCAAGGGAAAATAATTGAAAGAAGTCGATGCACTAGAGCATGACTTACGGGAACTTTTGTAACCACTTGGTGGTATTTGTCGGTTAAATCGAAGGGTAACTAATCCGTCTATAGTTTGGGAGATGGACTGGATATTGGTGTTTGAGATCTAGGGTTGAGGTGTAGTACTTTGCAATTTTCACTCATTAGGGAAAGAGATATCTTTCCACTGAACGAGCCTAGGATAAACGACTTAACCTTGGATGCAGTCGGTTTCAAGGTAAAGGGTCTGTCCTTTTGGAGATCGTTTGAGGGCTCTGGGTTTGACAGTTTTCATTGGTTTGTATTTGATACGATGAATGACAGCAATTGGAACTGATCCATGCATCATTCTGTATCCATGGGTTTTGAGGTTAATTTTAAGCGAATGTAAAATATTTGGGTCCTGAAGTGCTATGGACATGTCTGGATAGACATTAAAGTTGACAGGACCATAACAAAGGCTTGTTTCGATGGCTCCCAGAAGGCAATCATCGAAGTCTAAGAATCTTTGGTCACGTAAAGCCAATAACATGGAGGTGCTGAGGCCTTCACGGTGAAGGGGTTTGATGGCCACCTGGACGAGGCCGATATGGACGTAATTAAATTTATTTTTGAGATGGTCTTGAAAAGACCTGGGATTAAAAAGGATAATTTCTTGGGTTTCATTTGTAAAATTTATGGTTTTTTCAACGGTTTTGATTGTTTCAAAATATGTTTGCCAGTCATTTTCATATACTTCTCTTTGTGAAATTTTGGGCATATCCCAATTTCGGAGTCTTTTGTCAATGTCAGATATTTGTTCATCATAATTGAGCACAGTAGAACTTGTGTTCGCCTCACCTGTCGATCTCATTGACATTGAGCGGGATAGACGATTCATGGTTTGAGGTTTCTTTAAACTAGGGGAAACGTCTTAGATCTGGTCATATGAGGGGGTATTTCCAACATAAGTTGGGCACAAACGTGGTCTTACACTCTTCTGCCACTCCTCCCAACAGTCCAAAGGCTTATACACTCGCACAAAACAAGAAATAAAACGATTACTCAAAAGAAAAGAAATCTACAAAACAAAAAACCGAATTCACCACCATTATGGCTCTGATACCATATAACATGATCGATCTATATCAAAATCTAGGGAAATGGGATTCTCCTAGTTCTGTATGGTGAGAGGAACGAGATCGGTGCAATACCATACTCCGATCCAGCAAGGAGACGAGAACTAGGATAGGTGCAATACCGTATCTAGAACTAAATTGTGCAAAATTAAAAATAAACAAATAAAAGAAGCAAGACCAAGAACTCAAAATTTAGGAAATAAAATAAAGCTGCTTAACCGAATCTATGTTTCAGAATCAAGAGGCACTACTGTAGACTTTGATCTGAAGAAAGAACTAGAAGCAGCTATAGAAGCAGATGCAGATGTAAGAAAATAATGATGCAAAAAATAATAATTTGAAAAATAAAATACACTTTCCTTATAATTTGGAGATCTTTGATTACAAGGTTTAGGTAGGCTTAGGTTGGAGGATTTGAGAAGAAGAATGATGGTTGGTCTTTGAAGGAGCTTTGAGGGTTGTTGATGTTAACCTTTGAGGGCGATCGGACTTAGAGGGGACGATCGGACCTTGGAGTTATTGTTAAAGACCGGCAGAGCTTTGAGGTAGTCCAACAGAGCTTCGACTTTGAAGATCTTGAGAGGGGCCATTCCTTTGGGTGGAGGCTTCTCACTCTCTAAGTCTAGGTTTTGGGAGAAAAACACCAAGTGATTTGTGAAGAGGGGGAGTGTCCCTTTTATAGAGAAAGGGGACAAATTTACATTTCATTTGGGTTTGTGGTGTATTTGAATTTCATTTGATACTATTCTAAATTACATTTGGAATAGTACCGAATTACATTTCATTTGGAACTGTGTACTTGAATTTGCTTTTGTCACTATTTGGAGGCACTGTTGGCACCGAAAGTTGGACTTGATCTTGATCGCTAGAACGGAATCTTTGATCTTGTTCTTTGATTTGAAATCTTCAATGATCGTACCATGGCATTCCATGTGTCTAAGACACTATTTTTCACATTGGTTTGATCAAGAAGTTGGTACCATATTTGACTGAGCCTGGTATTGGCCTAACTATCCTTTAACCTAGGACAATAGCAGTACCACCTTTCCACTAAGAGGTTATCCGTAGTTAACTGACTAGGTGAGTTATCAGCATCACCGGTCGACTAGTTTAGAAACGTCCTAGCAGACTTTGTAGACCAAATCAGTGCTTGGTCGTAGATTTTGATTTTGAGGTGGCCCGGCGAGATTTGCGAGTGGTCACCATTTTGAATTTGCTTGAGGATTATGTCTTGCTGGAGGGAACATTTGGCTCATCATCAGAGGGGTCTTAGGCCATTTGTTGAGTGTGGCAATGAACTGTCATAGAACTTTTGATGGAGCTAAGGTTGTAAGCTCTGTCATAGATTCATCTTCTGAGTCGAAGCCGAGTTCGGCGAGGCGAGCTAGAAGGGCTTCCTTTTCACTTTTGATGCTTGATTTTGAGGAAGTCGAAAGGGTCGGGATTGGTTTGAGACCCGTGAGGCTTTGGATGAGGGCCGATTTTTCACATTTGGAGACATCATAATTGTCCCACCATTTGACGTGATAAACACGTGAGAGGATGGGGGCGATCCAATCCTGGGTTTGGAAGTCATTGATCTCATAATCCCAAAAAAGGATCCATACCAGGCGGCAGTGGAGGAAGAACTAAAGGAGATCCAACTGGTGTGGTTGTTATTGGGTATGTTTGCAGAATATTTGGAAGGATTCTTGCATTTGGTGTGGAAGGATATCAACCATGGGGCCATATTGATCCCACCATCGAGGAAACCAGAGGGGTGTTTGATTATGAAATTTGTAATCAAAACAAAAGAACCAGGAATGTCTGTTGTTTCTATTTTGGAATATGAATGCTTTGTACCATGCCTCCTGGTAGTCATAGTAATGGTACCCAGAAGGGGTATAGGTATTTGAAAAGTTCTTGCAGGTGAGGAGATGGTTGTTCGAATCTTTAAGACTAAGGATTTTCCATATGGCTACGGTTGTGTGTGTGACCAAGGATGGGTCATTTTTATCGAAATTGAGTTTAAGCTGGACAAAGTTAGTGTCGACAAGAATATATTCATAAAATTCTTATGTTTTTGCTGCCGTTCACACAGAACCGAGCCAGTGACCAGGTTAACACCGGTTAACCCAAACCTGCCAGGATCATCTGATGCAGTATTCCACCACAGCATACACATAACTAAGAAAGAGCTTATCAGTTCAGCAGAAGACTTGATTTACTTGTGAATATTCTCATAATACTTGATACCCGAATTGTGATACAATAGTTATATACATGTGGGCCCGAAGGCATGATATTTACACAATAAAAGTACAATTCACATATCAAGTATCAAAGACGAGAGCTCAGCTCGGTATCAAAGGTTGAGCCCAGCTCGGCTTCACAAGGTAGAGCTCGGCTCGGCATCAAAACTGCGGTCCCGCAGCACAACTCTCGCACGACCAATCAGTGTCGTGCTCTAACTCCTCAAGGGCCCACTAGTCCTCTTTAGGGAACTCAACCGTGGGACCCGCCTTATGCTCATCTGGTTGATGACCTGCAAAATCATCTAAAAGAGGTGCACACATGGGATGAGCTCACTAGCTCAGTAAGTGGAAAGATGGACCACACAATAGTTCACACAACAAATCACAACCATATGCACTACATGCAATGTAATACATTGTAAATCACATCCACCTAAGCAACATTACTAAGTCTTTGGTTTAGTGCTACTACAGCCACAGTGCGCGTATACTCCGGGTACGAGCCGCGAACTCCATCCTGCGATACGTCCATAGGGCTATTGGAGAAGGCCCACCGTGAGTACTCAGAAAAATAAAACATGCCGACCACCGGCTCTCAACATAAAGTAAATGACTGAAAATTAAAGGTGATGACTCCAACAATTTAAAAGCAGTACGATTGGCCCTCTTGAATATACCACCGGGGTTGCTGACTGTCCTAATGACCAGCCGGGCGTAATGTCTAACCGCCACAGTGACCCGATAACCGCGACCACTGTTTCCCCCCAAATTGTAACCCAAAACCTTAACCCCTGCTGGGAAGGGTCGTAGCACGGGTAGATGATAATCCTAAATCGCATACTCCTATATGACAATAGTACGATTGCATAGTACCACCACGCCCCAGACCATGGGCCACCAATGCACTCGTTTCCAAGCTGACTATGGCATCTAGTCTGTTAATGCATCATGCACAATGATTTCCACATTCATCACAGAAGCATATTATCACTTGGCATTTAGAAAATAAACACAACACCCATGCATAACCATGTGAGGATGACTAATCTACATAGCATTTTCATGATGACATGGCTAGACTAGATACAATTAAATGAATGCCAAACAATGCCTTAAAACAAGGCCAAACGTCCTCTCCCCACTTACCTGTAGTGTACAAGGATTCATGCTCAGTACGGGTGAGATCCGGTGCGAGAAGCGTAGGATTTGGTGAACCTATCATGAGTGAGCGGGGTTAGTATTTCACCACTTTGGAATCAAGATTAACACGATCCAATGACAAGATCATGTTTAGAATCCTAAAAGAAGGTCACACGTCCGATTTGGGTCCAATCGGACATAAGAATCACATTTGGAGCCTCTCGGGTGGGTCGGACAGCCCACCTGTCTAACCCACCAGTCAGACCCACCGGTCTGGACCAACGGGTTGGTCGGCCCATCGGTTGGCCCGTCAGTCTGGCCCGCCAGTTGGGCCCTGCTAAGACCGACTGGCAGGGTGGCCCGCCAGTCGACCCGCCGGTCTAGCCCACCGGTTATGTCCGAGGGCCCTGCCCTCTCAGGCAGGTGCCCACAGGCGGGCCAGATGGCCCAGCGGTCTTGGCGGTAAACCTACTATTTCTTCCCAACTTTCCCTAACCTTTTGGGATTCAAATGGGGATTTTTCAAACCCATTCTTCACACATTCAATGTCTTATAGGATGGTTCTAACCTAGATCTAGGTTAAATTTAAGGAATGGGAAGCCATCTTACCTTCTTTGCTCAAGAACACCTTCAAAACCCCAAAATCACTTCAAATCCACAATGCTTCTCTAACCTTGTAAATACTTCTTCAAATCCTTCAAGATCAACACATAAATCATCTATTAAACCTTAGATTCATCATTTCAAGGGGGATTTACAAGATCTCAAGAAACCCTACCCAAATCAAAGGTTTTACTTGGGTATGGTGAAAGTTTAAGGAACCCAGCCTTTGCTCACCTCTAAACGTAGATCTAGTGTTGGAGATCACTCTTCCAGCGTCGGAATGGGAAGATCAAGCATCGGCGTCGTTGACATCCATCTCTTCTTCCTCTTCCTTCTCCTCTCATCTTCTTTCCTTTCTTTTCTCTCTCCTCTTTACTCTTCTCACCAATGTCCGAGTGTCATAAATGAGAAAAGAAAAGAAAATCATAAATGCTATATATACTTCTTAAATAACTAAGTAATTCACATGGGTGGGTCACTCAGGTGGGTGGAT
This sequence comes from Macadamia integrifolia, assembly GCF_013358625.1. NCBI lineage: Eukaryota > Viridiplantae > Streptophyta > Magnoliopsida > Proteales > Proteaceae > Macadamia > Macadamia integrifolia. Next base: position 33,541,637 of record NC_056557.1, read on the forward strand.
GCACCCACTTGTCCGTCAAAACTTGGGATTTTAACAGAATTCGGCCCTCGGCACGAATCTCACTCTTGGCATACGATGTAATATACGTATGCGCCTTAATATACGGCTACATACTTGCTTTATCCGTACATGGCCTTATGATAGGTGCATGTACACGGCTTGGGTACACCCATCTCTTCTGGCACTGGCTCGGACTTGTCGGGCCAGCCTGTGTTTAAGGTCACCCTTGCTATCATAGTCCATAAGGAACCCACTCTAACTCTCTCTGGTTCGGGTCCTACATGGTTAAACCGGGTCAAACGTGTAATCAGACCGGGTTTAAGAAGTAGGGTATTACATTTACCCCCCCTTTCTGAAAATTCTGCCCTCGAAATTGGCGTACCTAGTTGTTCAAAGAGATGAGGGTACTTGGCTTGGATTTCATCCTCTTTCTCCCAAGACGCTTCTTCAAGTGAATGATTAGCCTATCGCACCTTTACATAGGAAATGGAGCGGTTGCGAAGGGTCTTCACCTTTCGGTCCAAAATTTCAGCCGGCTGCTCTGTATAGGTCATGTCAGCTTCTAGGTACTCTGGTTCCACGGGTAATACATGAGAGGGATCATGAACATATCGCTTCAGCATGGATACATAAAATACGTTATGAACATCCCCGAGCGAAGGTGGCAGAGCAAGCATGTAGGCTACTGAGCCAACCCGGGCTAAGATCTCAAATAGGCCAATGTATCTTGGGCTCAACTTTCCCTTTCTGTGAAACCTTTGCAACCCTTTAGTAGGAGAGATCTTGAGAAATACCTTTTCTCCTGATTGAAATTCGATATCTTTTCTGTGGCTGTCTGCATAGCTCTTTTGACGAGACTGAGCTGCTTTAATCCGTTCTCGAATAACGTCGACCTTGTCACAAGTCATCTGTATCATTTCAGGTCCTAACATTGAACGTTCACCTACCTCATCCCAATACAAAGGAGTTCTGCACTTCCTGCCATATAATGCCTCATACAGAGCCATCCCAATTGTAGCTTGGTAACTGTTGTTATAGGCAAACTCCATAAGGGGTATATATTCTTCCCAACTACCACACATTTCCATTGTACATGCCCTGAGCATGTCTTCTAATATCTGTATGGTTCGCTCTGACTGACCATCAGTCTGTGGGTGAAAAGCAATACTCAAATTCAACTGTGATCCCAAGACACGTTGGAAGCTTTTCCAAAATCTGGAAGTGAACCTTGGGTCCCTATCTGATACAATGCTCACTGGCACTCCATGTAAGCGCACTATGTTGTCCATGTAAAGTTATGCTAGTTTGGCCATAGAGAACTTGGTCTTGATGGGAATGAAATGAGCAGTCTTAGTAAGCCGATCAACGATCACCCATATCGCGTCCATCCCCTTAGGTGTACATGGTAGTCCAGTGATGAAGTCCATTGTAATCCTTTCCTACTTCCATTCTGGTACTGGGAGTGGTTGAAGAGTACCATAAGGTCGATGCCTTGCAGCTTTTACTTTTTGGCATGTGAGACAAGTCGCCACATACAGAGCTATTGTGACTTTCATGCTTAGCCACCAGTAATTTTGTTTGAGGTCTTTGTACATCTTTGTACTTCCCGGGTGGAGTGAGTACTCAGAGCTATGTGCCTCTCGCACTATCTTGTCTTGTATATCCAAATCATCGGGTACACACAATCTGCCTCGAAACATCAATGCCCTATCACCTGCTAAAATAAAATCTGGGTTGTTCATTGTTTGATCTTGAACCTTAACTCTGATCCGCTGTAATTCAGGATCCAAAGGTTGTTTCATTATTACCTCTTGCCTAATAGCCGGATGCACCTGTAGAGCCGTCAAGGATACAGTCGACCATTTAAGGTTTTTTGGTTGACGTTCAAACTCTAAGTTTGCTCCTTCATATAAGAGAGCTTCATCCATTAGTGTCGCCTCTTGTACAAGTGGTGGGCTGACTGCTAAGTATGAGAGTGACACAGTCTGTGCCTTCTGACTCAATGCATCTACCACTACATTAGCTTTGTCGGGATGATACTGAATGTCGCAGTCATAATCCTTCATGAGCTCAAGCCATCTCCTCTGCCTCATGTTCAAATCCTTCTGGGTGAAAAAGTACTTAAGGCTCTTATGATCACTGTATATCTCACACTTCTCCCCATACAAATAATGTCGCCAAATCTTAAGGGCAAAAATGACTGCGGCTAGTTCCAAGTCATGAGTGGGGTAGTTCTTCTCATACTCCTTTAGTTGTCGGGATGCATACGCTATCACCTTTCCGCGTTGCATGAGAACACAACCCAACCCAACTTTGGAAGCATCAGTGTAGACTGTCATTCCACCTGTGCCTTCAGGGATGGTCAACACAGGGGCCGACACCAACCTCTTTTTCAATTCCTGGAAACTCTTCTCACATTCCTCTACCCAGTCGAATTTCACACCCTTTTTGGTCAATTTAGTCATTGGCGCTGAGATTCGAGCAAAATTTTTAATGAAGCACTGGTAATATCCAGCCAAACCAAAGAAGCTTCTAATTTCAGTGACATTCTTAGGGCTTTCCCATTCTACTACTGCTTCACCTTATCAGGATCCACTTCGATTCTGGCCTTAGACACTACGTGCCCCAGGAATCCAACTTGCTCAAGCCAGAATTCACATTTGTTGTCTTTGGCAAACAATTGTTGTTCTCTCAACCTCTGTAACACTATTCTCAAGTGTAGAGTGTGCTCCTCTTCGGTCTTGGAGTAGATCAAGATGTCATCAATAAAAATAATTACCCATTTATCGAGTACATCCTGAAATACTCAATTCATTAAATCCATGAATGTTGCCGGTGCATTGGTTAACCCAAAAGATAACACTAGGAACTCATAGTGACCATACCGAATCCTAAATGTTGTCTTGGGGATGTCGTTGCTCTTTATCTTGAGATGATAATGGCCCGATCTAAGGTCTATCTTTGAAAATACCCTTGCACCTTGCAGTTGGTCAAATAAATCATCAATGCGTGGCAAAGGATACCGGTTCTTAATGGTTAGCTTATTCAACTCTCGGTAATCAAGGCACATATGCAAGCTGCGATCTTTCTTCTTGACAAACAATACTGGGGCACCCCATGGTGAAACACTTGAGCGAATAAATCCATTTTCCAATAATTGCTGCAATTGCATCTGCAACTCCTTCAATTCAGCTGGTGGCATCCTGTACGGAGCCTTAGATACTGGAGCAGCTCCGAGAGTCAAATCTATGGCAAACTCCAACTCTCTATCAGGTGGTAAATGCATCAGATCATCTGGGAAGACGTCGGGAAACTCTTTAACCACCTTTACCTCATCCAGAAGTGTAATCCTTGCATCAACATCAAGTACCGATGCTAAGTAGCCCTGACATCCACTTTCCAACAATTTTATCGCTTGAAGGGCAGAGACAAGGACCTTTCTCACTCGTTTCATTTTATCTGCTCGGTATACCAATTCTTTCCCTTCGTCATCTATCACCCTAATCAGCTTCTCAGCACACATCACATTAGCTCGATGAGCCGACAACCAATCTATGCCCAGTATAACATCAAAATTCTGCATATTGAACTTAATGAGTTGTGCATCAAAGTTCTTCCCACTAATTTCCACTGGGCACAGCCCATACACCTCCTTCAACTGTGTAACTTTACCAGTAGGCATACTAACAATCATTCCGTGATCTAGGATCCTGGGTGGCATCCCAAGTTTCTCGGTAAATCTCTTAGATGCGAATGAATGAGTAGCTCCTGAATTGAATAAAACATAGGGTGGTATGCCTGATATGGGTAGGACACCTAGTGTAACAATGCATATAATTTCAGTAGGTCATCAATATTTAACATAAGGAAATTCTTAATTTAAATATACCTGTTACTACTTCTATACTGGCCTCAGCTTCCTCAGCTGATAGAGCATACATCCTTCCCTGTGGTTGACTTCCCCGAGTTAAGGGAGGTCGGAACGCCGAGGGTTGACTGGAGGGCAAGGCTGGTCTGACCCAACAGTCTTTTGCATAGTGCCCATATGAATGACAGTTAAAGTAACGAATCTGAGATGTCGGAACTGGGGCGGGGCCTTTGTGCACTTGATCCGTTGCAGATGGAGATCAGGGTGGCCTTGGAATTGTAGGTGCTGCACTAGTGTTAGGGCGAAAAGATGTGGAGCTCGAACCACCAGCTGGTCTAGGAGGGTAGCCAGATGGCTTATAGGGCTGCCTATACATAGGCCCAGAACTGTACGATCCACGGTATACCTTAGAGGAGTTACCCATATCCGGAAATGGGTTTGTTCTCTTCCATAGTCCAGGGGTGAGGGACTATTCTCCCTTTTGCTTATCCTCCATGGTCTTGGCCTTCTGCATAATCTGGCCATAGTCAGTCAAATCCAAGACCTCAAGTATAAACCCAATGGATGCTTTTAGGCCCTTTAGAAATCTCGCAGCCTTCTCTTCAGTTGTCCGCATATGCCTTGGGGTAAAATGGAACAAGCTCTCAAATTGCTGTTAGTACTCAAGGATAGTCTTACCTCCTTGAGTTAAAGCCATAAACTCAGTCTCCTTGCGGTCTCTGAAGCTGCGTGGGTAATGATTGTCCAAGAACAACTCCTTGAACTGTTCCTAGGTGGGTTCTGGATGGGCAGCCAACAATATGGGCTTAGAAGCTTGCCACCAAGAGTTGGCCTCCTTCTTGAGTTGCAACCCCGCACAAATGAGTTTCTGTGCATCCGTGCACTCAATCACCTCAAATATTTTCTCCAGTTCTTGGATCCACTGGTCTGGTTCCAGAGGATCACTCCCCACCTTAGAGAATAGAGGTGGTAAGTTCCTCTTGAATGACTTCACTACCTTTGACGTATTATTCGCCGGCAGGTAATTGGGAGCATAAGCCAGGTAGTAATGGTATGGAGGGGGTACCCCATATGGAGGACTGCCAAATAGTGGATTTGGAGGTGTACCTCCCACTTGTGGCCCCGTACCAGACCCTACAGGCGGGTCTTATGTTGTAAGTATCCGGGGAGGTTGACCTGATTGAAAAAGGTCCAATTGTTGCTGAATAGCAGTCATAAATGCTTTCTGTTGCTGAAGCATTTGTTGCTGAAAAGCCTGTTGTGACTGCTGAATTATGGTAGCAACATCCCTCGGAGTAATAACTGGTGGAGGGTCCGGGAGTGTAGTCATAGGTGGGTCCCCATATGCCCCACCCTGACCAAGGGTCTCTGGGGGTGGTGGAAGTGAGGTTTGCCCCACAAAGCGGGACCTCCTGGGATTCGATGGTCGACTGACCGGACGAGGACCACGCGAGGTACCTCAGGCATTGCTACCGGATCTAGTACGTACCATCGTATCCCTGTACCTGGAACATATCATACATCACATTGGTTAAATACCATATAATTGATATCGGCACACAATTATATGCCAATGCATAGGGTATTATAGTGTATGATAGTTGCAACTAACCGTAACTTGATTTCAAAAATACAGGGTTAGTACTTCAATAAGTATGTCAATGGTCCTACTTGACCATAACATACTATTATACAAATAATAACATAATCATATTAATTATATTAATAATAATTATAATAATATAAGGATAATAAAAAAAATCCTATTTTTTCAAGTTTTCTCTCAACCGGCGGGTGACACCGGCTGGCGGGTGACACCGGCTGGCAGGTTGGCCCGTCGATCGGCCCGTCGGTCCTGACCAAGTGTTAAATCGCGAACAGGGCACTTAAGCCCTGTTCCTCCTTTCTTCCTTCATTTTCCTCTCTCTCTCTCTCCCTCTCTCTCCCAGGCGATTTTGGAGGGCTTTGTGACGCTTCCACTCGCGATTCCACTGAACAACCCGACGCTTTTTGAGAAGATTCAACTCCTCCACTTCCAAGTAAGTTTCTTCCTCTTTTCTTCTCAGAACTTGCATTTTGGGTATAAACTCATGAGTTGTCTTAATTCTCACTTCCTTTCCATGATTCTTTCCATAGAATAGTGATCTCATGTGATTTTGATGTTCTCTATGTGATTTATTTCTAGTTTCTAGGATTTACTTCTCCATTTTGAGAAAAACCCCAACCGTGCCCTAGTTTTTCTCAAAATTGGGGATTTCTTCATTTCTTGCCCTTTTCCCCCAATTAATGACTCAATTGCGATGCATTATGCTTGATTTGTACTTAACATACTGTAGAGATCATAGAAAGTACCTTATATGTGAAATCCCATTTCTTCCCATGAAAATCCATCTTTTGTGTTAGGTTTTCTTTGATTTTCTTTACATTCTTTGGTATTTGTGGACCTCAATAGCATAGTAGTAGATGCTTTTTGCATATTCTAATTGGTAGATTGACGGCATTTCATCCATGAACATGTAAGCTTCATGCTTTCTCTGTTGTGAGTCTTTTGCACTTTCTCTTAGCTTGGACTTTCACCTTGAGAATTGGGGTTTTCTCCTTCCTAAATTGTCATGCCTTATATGCCTCTTGTTACCTTGCTGTTTTGCCCTACTCTCTGTCTTGTCACTTTTCTGTTTTGTGACAATTGAGTTTTGGGGCTTCCTCTTATTGCTCACTCCTCTTTTTTTCGCTTTGCTATTCTCTTTTTCTTTACTCACCTTGCTTTCTTATTTTCTTGTTAGGATGTCATCTCGCAAAGGCAAGGAGCCCGCATCCTCTGGTACTCGGTGTAAGACCACCACTTCTAAGTGGAAGAGTGTGGGGACTAGTTCTCCAGCACCCCGCACAGGGAGACCCGGACCTGCCCGGTTTGACCCTTCTGACTACGATGAGGAGCTCTTCCACAGTTCAGAGGCAGCAGCCAAATGGCCGGCCTTCCTGAAGAGGTTGGTAATGATGGAGAAGACCGTGGTAGTCGACGACTTCCACAAGGTTCAGCTCCGAGAGAGGTTTACAGCACTGGGCTGGCAGTCCATCCTCCAGGTAGACCGTCCATGCTACGAGCAGCTGGTTCGTAGATTCTACTGTAACCTGGAGGTTTCCTATCGGTACAGGGAGTATGCTATAGTCAGCATGGTGAAGGGGGTGGACATCCAGCTGACCGTGGACACCTTGGCCAGCATTTTGTGCATCTCTGCAGCCGGGCACCGTTACTACAGTCCTCCCAGGAGTAAGCCCCTGGGCCCATTCATGAGTTTGGAGACACCAGACTACATCTATAAGACCATCTGTGGCAGCAGTGCCCGTCCGGTGAGGGTGTCAATCGGTCAGGCCGGTTCAGTTTCGGTCGGGCTTAATCGGGCTTGAAGACTTTCAAAGGCTACGCCGTGTCCGCCCATTTAACTAATCAGGCTTAGTTATTGAGGGTATGGTACACTTTATATTCGGTCGGTCGGTCTCGGGCTATAATCAGGCTATCTTAATCGGGCTTTAGTCGGGCCTTAACCGGGCTACGAACATGTTTAATGTTGAACGGGCTTTAATCGGTTTTTAAACGGGCCCTCTTTAAAATGTTCTATTATATTCCGGCCCACTCATGCAAGCCCAAAAAAATGACAATAAATCAATAAATGATACCAAATATAACCATTATTTAAAATGTGAACATATCTTTACTTTTTAGTTTTTATTCTTTAATTTGGGGGGTAAAATAGGTATTTTACAATCATTAAAGGGTCGGGCCAAGTCGGTGCACAATAGGCCGGTCTTGGTTGGGCGTTATTCGGTCGGTCTCGGTCGGGCACCCGATGGTCCAAGTAGCAAAACCGAGGTTGACCATTTATAAACGGGCTGGGCTCAAGCCTGACACGTTTAATAAATGGTCTGAGCTGGGCCGGTCTATAAACGGTCGGTCCCAATCGGTTTAGTCGGGTCGGGCCACTAATTGACACCCCTACCGTCCGGAGTCCGAGACATCCTTTTTCCCAGAGGTTTGAGTATTTGCCCGACTAGTCTAGTTCAATTTGCTTCCCAGAGGAGGTCACCAGAACCAGGTGGGTTTCATGGCAGCCTTTTTAGCCTTCTGCGTCTATAAGGCTTTAGAGGGAGGTGACGAGCACTTGTTCTTACCCTGTGTCATCCTCAAGACCATGGAGCACCACACTTCTCACCCCGAGGATGGAGGATTCCCATATGGCAGGATCCTCACTAGGATCTTTGAGTTCTTCGGAGTGGACCTGAGTGGCGAGGAGGGGAAGACTCCGGCGGACAAGTTCGACAGGGGTAACCTCTTGAGGATGGGTCTCCACACCCTTATGGATACACCTCAGAGAGCAGGAGCTCAGAGAGGTAGGGATAGGAGAGCTGCCCCTATGGAGGATGTTCCCATGGAGGAGGAGTCCAGTGAGGAGGATGAGGACAATGTTCCTCAGGATGAGGAGGATGATTTGTTGGATGAGGACATCCCTGAGGAGGTGCCTCAGGAGTCGAGAGGTACCGACCCTGGCTTCACCAAAGCTGCGGCCCCACAGCATAGAGCCCCACCACCTGAGAGTGGTGCATATGATTTTGAGGGCATGATGTCCACCATAAGGGCTTTGAAGGATGGCCAAGATCAGCTACTAAGAAGGCTGGACGAGAGTGCTTCCAGGGAGGAACGCATCCTGGAGAGGCAGGCTACCTTGGAGGATTCCTTCCTCAGACTGGGCCAGGACTTGGACACCACGGCCAATGCCATCTCAGCAGATTTTGGCCGACTTCACAGGGAGGTATGGCTGGTGAACTCGAGGTTTGACTACTACGACCATCGCCTCAATGTCAACTCTAGACCTCCGGCAAACGTAGTAATCATAGACGACGACGAAGATGATCAGTGAGGACTTAGCTCGTCCACACCAGCTTCTCATCTGTTCCATGTTATCTATCCTATTGTATTTTTTCCTTTCTTTTCTCATTCGTTGTACTTGCTCTGTAACTGGACTTATTTGTGGGATAATGTACTTTGATAGTGATTTTTGTGGTGAATTCGTATGTGTGATCACTTGTGTAGTTTATTTGTGGTGTCTTTGTAAATTTTTTATCCTTGTTATATTATATATATATCTGTTGTTTATCAGGTGTTTGTGTGAAAATTTTTGGAAATCTCATTTTACGCCGTTATGCTGCCGAAATTTCGTCAAACTTGTACTCGATAGGTTATGACACCAATTTATTTACCTTTTATCTACTCTCACGCATGCCATGAATGCAATATCTAAATGTAACCATCTTCATTCCTTTCTTTCTTTGGTTTTTAACTCTTTAAAGCTTTTACATTAACCCCATCCCATTTTCCTATTATAGATTCTACGGGATTCTAATGGTATGCTGTGAGTGGAGCAGAAAATCACGCTCTGATAGCACCGTTGTCACACCCCGTTCACACAAAACCGGGCCAGTGACCGGGTTAACACCGGTTAACCCAAACCTGCCAGGATCATCTGATGCAGTATTCCACCACAGCATACACACAACTAAGAAAGAGTTTATCAGTTCAGCGGAAGACTTGGTTTACCTGTGAATATTCACATAATACTTGATACCCAAATTGTGATACAATAGTTATATATATGTGGGCCCGAAAGTATGATATTTACACAATAAGAGTACAATTCACATATCAAGTACATAAAACAAATCATCAAAAATAGAGTATATAGCTCAGCTCGGTATCAAAGACTAGATCTCAGCTCGATATCAAAGGTTGAGCTCAGCTCGGCTTCACAAGGTAGAGCTCAGCTCGGCATCAAAAGTGGAGCTCAGCCTTGTATCAGAACTGCGGTCCCGTAGGCACAACTCTCGTACAAGCAATCAGTGTCGTGCTCTAACTCCTCAGGGGCCCACCAGTCCTCTTCAGGGAACTCAACCATGGGACCCGCCTCCTGCTCATCTGGTTGATGACCTGTAAAATCATCTAAAAGAGGTGCACACGTGGGATGAGCTCACTAGCTCAGTAAGTGGAAAGATGGACCACACAGCAGTCCACACAAATCACAACCATATGCACTACATGCTATGCAATACATTTTAAATCACATCCACCTAAGCAACATTACTAAGTCTTTGGTTTAGTGCTACTACAGCCACAGTGCACGTATACTCCAGGTACGAGCCGCGAACTCCATCCCGCGATATGCCCATAGGGCTGACGGAGAAGGCCCACCATGAGTACTCGAAAAAATAAAACATGCCGACCACCGGCTCTCAACATAAAGTAAATGACTGAAAATTAAAGGTGCTGACTCCAGCAATTTAAAAGCAGTACGATTGGCCCTCTTGAATATACCACCGAGATTGCCGACTGTCCTAATGACCAGCCGGGCGTAATGTCTAATTGCCACAGTGACCCGATAATCGCGACCACTGTTTCCCCCTAAATTGTAACCCAACACCTTAACCCCTACTGGGAAGGGTCGTAGCACGGGTAGATGATAATCCTAAACTGCATACTCCTATATGACAATAGTACGATTGCATAATGCCACCATGTCCCATACCACGGGCCACCAATGCACTCATTTCCAAGCTGACTATGGCATCTAGTCTGTTAATGCATCATGCACAATGATGTCCACATTCATCACAGAAGCATATTATCACTTGGCATTTAGAAAATAAACACAACACCCATGCATAAACATGTGAGGATGACTAATCTACATAGCATTTTCATAATGACATGGCTAGACTAGATACGATTAAATGAATGTCAAACAATGCCTTGAAACAAGGCCAAACGTCCTCTCCCCACTTACCTGTATTGTACAAGGATTCACGCTCGGTACGGGTGAGATCCGGTGAGAGAAGCGTAGGATTTGGTGAACCTATCAGGAGTGAGCGGGGTTAGTATTTCACCACTTTGGAATCAAGATTAACACGATCCAATGACAAGATCATGTTTAGAATCCTAAAAGAATGTCACACATTCGATTTGGGTCCAATCGGACGTAAGAATCACATTTGGAGCCTCTCGGGTGGGTCGAACAGCCCACCTGTCTGACCCACCAGTCAGACCCACCGGTCTGGATAGCGGGTAGGTCAGCCCACCGGTCTGGCCCATCGGTTGGGCCTGAGGCCCTGCTAAGACCGACGGGCAGGGTGGCCCATCGATCGGCTCGCCGGTCGGCCCGTCGGTTGGCCCGTCGATCGGCCCGTCGATCTGGCCCGTCGGTTGTGTTCAAGGGCCCTGCCCTCTTAGGCAGGTGCTCACAGGTGGGCCAGATGGCCCACTAGTCTGGCCCACCGGTCTTGGCGGGAAACCTGCTATTTCTTCTCAACTTCCCCCAACCTTTGGGGATTCAAATGGGGCTTTTCCAAACCCATTCTTCACACATTCAAGGTCTTATAGGATGGTTCTAACCTAGATCTAGGTTAGATTTAAGGATTGGGAAGCCATCTTACCTTCTTTGCTCAAGAACACCTTCAAAACCCCAAAATCACTTCAAATCCACAATGCTTCTCCAACCTTGTAAATACTTCTTCAAATCCTTCAAGATCAATACATAAATCATCTATTAAACCTTAAATTCATCATTTCAAGGGGGATTTACAAGATCTCAAGAAACCCCACCCAAATCAAGGGTTTTACTTGGGTATGGTGAAAGTTTAAGGAACCCAGCCTTTGCTCACCTCTAAACGTAGATCTAGTGTTGGAGATCACTCTTCTGGCATCGGAATGGGAAGATCAAGCCTCGACGCCGTTGACATCCATCTCTTCTTCCTCTTCCTTCTCCTCTCCTCTTCTTTCCTTTCTTTTCTCTCTCCTCTTTACTCTTCTCACCAACGTCCGAGTGTCATAAATGAGAAAAGAAAAGAAAATCATAAATGCTATATATACTTCTTAAATAACTAAGTAATTCACATAGGTGGGTCACTCAGGTGGGTGGATGTGCCCACCTGTCCGCCAAAACTTGGGATTTTAACAGAATTCGGCCATCGGTATGAATCTCACTCTTGGCATACGATGTAAAATACGTATGCACCTTAATATACGGCTACATACCTGCTTTATCCGTACATGGCCTTATGATAGGTGCATGTACACGGCTTGGGTACACCCGTCTCTTCTGGCACTGGCTTGGACTTGTCGGGCCAGCCGGTGTTTAAGGTCACCCTTACCATCATAGTCCATAAGGAACCCGCTCTAACTCTCTCCGGTTCGGGTCCTGCATAGTTAAATCGGGTCAACCATGTAATCAGACCGGGTTTAAGAAGTAGGGTATTACAAGTAGTGCCATAACTTGCTTTTAATCGGACAAGAGAATTTGAGGAGGTTGACTCTTTAGGGGGAGCCATTTTGAGAAGGTTAATTTGTGGAGTCTGGCCCTGTAAGAATTCACGGGTAAGGAAGTCAGGGACAGAATTGGATTCTCCTTTAATATACTCAATTTGAAATTCAAAGATTGAAAGTAGGGCTTTCCATCGGGCAAAAAGTTATTCAGATGCAAGATTTGAAACATCATTTTGTAAAACAAATTTGGCAGCACTATAGTCAACACAAACTAAAAATGATTTGTTGAGTAATGCATTTTGAAACTTCTGGATGCAGGGGACAATGGATAAAACTTCCTTTTTGATAGTACTATAATTCTTTTGGGCAGAGTTCCAGGTACCGGAGGTAAACTGGACAAGTTGTTCTTTGTTTTCATTTAGGAGCTTTTGTTTGAGAATTCCACCATATCCAATGTCTGAGGCATTCGTTTTAACTATTTTAAAAGCCTCAATATTTGGGATAAACAGGTAAGGAATTTCTCTGACCAATTTTTTGATTGTCTGAACGGCAGTTGTTTGGGCCGATGACCAAGGGGTCAGGTTCCTTTTAAGCCAAAGATACAAGGGCTCGGCAATCTTACTAATTTGAAGAAGAAAATTACGAACGTAATTTAAGCTTCCAAGGAATCTTTACAATTGTGTTTTATCTAGAATTTGGTCTGGGAATTTGTCACCAAAAGAAATGGCACGATCGATAGGAGTTAAGGTACCATTTTCGATCAAATGTCCAAGAAAATAAACTTTTGTTAGAAAAAATTCCATTTTTTGTTTTGAAAGGACAAGGCCATTAGATTTGATAATTTGATAAAAAGTTCTTAAGTGTTTCAAATGCTGATCCACTAAATCAGAAAAAACTAAAACGTCATCAATGTAGACAATTGTAAATTGTCCATGGGAATTAAAGATGTCGCTCATAATTTTTTTAAATTCACTGGGAGCATTTTTTAGGCCGAATGGCATGACATTCCATTCATAGAGGCCAAAGGGGGTTGTAAAGACGGTTTTATAACGGTCTTTTTAATGAATCTGGATCTGCCAGAATCCGGATTTCATGTCAAATTTGAAAAAGATTTTAGCCTGATATATCCTTTGTAAAAGGTCCTTTTGGTTTGGGATTGGATATCGTACCCACTGAAGGGCATCATTTAGGGGTTTGTAATTAACAACCAGGTGTGGGGCACCACGTTCAATTTCATAAGCCTTGTTAACATAAAAGGTCGTACAACTCCAAGGGGAGGTACTAGGCCTAATAAGTTTCTTGGCTAAAAGGCCATTGATTTCTTGTTTGCATGTTTCAAGAAGAGTTTGATTCATTTGAGCAGGGCGTGCTTTGGTTGGGATTTGAAGTTCAGAAAAATCTTTGACATATGATAGGGAAACCATATTTTTTTTCCGATGCCAGAAAGCATCAGGGACTTCAGAGCAAAGATCATGCCCAAATTTGGAACGGAGTTGGTTTATTTGATGAATAGTTTTGGAATGGTTGATTTGGTCCATAATTCTTTGATGGAGAAGCTCAGTTTTAAGAAAATTGAATTGTTTAGTTTTATTGGTACTTTGGTTAATAGAAGTTTGAGCTTGTATGAAAGGAAAAATACCTTTTAGCCTTGAAACTTGGTAGTTATACTGTCTTGGGTAATTTTGAAAGGTTTAAGAGTTTCAAGAAATGGTTGACCGAGGATGATAGTTTGATCAAGGTCTTTGGTCAGAAGAAAGGTTTGGGGGAGGCAAAGACCATTTTTGTAGATATGGGTGTTGGACAATTTGTATTGAACATTCAACCCTGACCCATTAACGGTAGCAAGCCGCGGGGTAGTGCGTTCATAGTACTGGGTTAGAATGACGCCTTCATTGTTACAGTTAAGCTGGGCTCCTGAATCAACAAGGGCAATGGTTGAGAGTTTGAAAGAGGTATTAACCACAAGGGTTATGTGAATATACCAATTTTGAGAAAAAATACTAAGGACGAAACCTGAAGGAGGGGTGTCATTAGTAAAAATATTTTCCAATGGTTCATTTGAAGTTAGTTCTTTGGTTGTAGGATTTTTTGGAGGTGGTTGTCGAGTCAGGAGGGATAATTGTTGTTTGATAGTTTTGATTTCATACTGCAGAGTTGCAGTAGTTGTTTCAAGGGTTTTGATTCTTGAAGAATGGTTAGAGGTTGAAGGTTTTTTGATCTTGTCAAATTTTTGTATTATTTTTTGTAGGTTTTAAGGTTGGGTAGAGTTTTGGGAAGCGACATTTTGTTTGAGTTGTTCTAAGCAAGCTCGTTTTTGTTCTGGGTCAGTTAAATTATCAATATATTCAAAAATATTTGTTTGGGGAGAAGCTTTTAACATACGAATAGATTTGGGAGCACAGTCTTCACAACTTAAACCAATAATGCAAGAATCACAAGCACAGGCTTGGAATTTGTCATTATCAGTTGAGCTGGAGATAGAATGCTCGGGAGCTTGAACTTGGTTTAATTTATAATCTTGTTCATCAGAAGAAGAAGATGTTTCTTGGAAAAGAGCAAGGATTTGAGTTTTGTTTTCTTCAGGAATTTGCAAGGAATTAATTCGTTTGGAAACATGAAAATATTTGGCGATATGGCCAGGTTTGCCACATCGAAAATATTCTTGGAAATTTTGGTCTTGTTTAGAATCTCTTTGATTTTTAATTGCCTTGAAAGGCTTCTTGTATTTGTTATATTTTGGTTTTGAAGGGGGTTTTTGATAAAATTTAGGTGTTGTGAAAGGTTTGTGGGAAACATAATTCTTTGATCTGTAAAAATCTTATAATATTTGCGAGAAGATTTGTGTTTATGTTTATGTTTTGTTGGTGGCCTAAGGGGAGCAAAGTCAAATTGCTCACAAAAACCTCCTAATTCTTTTTTATAGAATTTGTTTTCCTTGTTAATTTGTTTCTTTAACCTGATATCAGGGCACAGAGCTAAGCCCTCTTCATGAATTAAGTTAATAACTTGGCCATAAGTCATTTGGTCGTAGGAAATAATCCCATTATTTTCTTTGTGAAGACGTTTGATTTTTTCAGAAAATAAAGTTGGAAGACCTGTAAGAAACTTTTCTCTCCAACAAGGAAGGTTTGCATCAGGTCTTTTAAGACTTTGGTTAAGAAGGTATCTTTATACCATTTGAAGTCGTACAATTTCTTACACCTAAGGTTGACAATTGTTCAGCTGTTCGGTCTTTGAGACGGGAAGGGTTACCTAAAAAATAATTTGTTATGCTGAAAATAAGAGTATTAACAGCATCCTCTATAGGTATTCCTTTAGCATCAAGGAGGGGGGTACCTTCAGGGGTAGTTTGGACAGCCATTAGGATTTCAGTTTTTTGGTTATCAGTCAGGACATAATCCCACCAACCTTTGAGTTGGCCAGTAAAGCCAGAAATAAGCAAGGTTGCAACGGCACTGTCAACCGTATTTTTGACACGGTGTGTGTTACTAACTATGGTCATTTCTTATAATTTGTTCATAAGATTATGTTCGGACAAACCATCTATGTTCTATTCATAGATGATTCCACTTTGGTAAGAAGCTTGAGGAGAAGTTCCTCTAGCTTTGATCCTGTTATATATATATATATATACATGTGCTAAAAATTTTAAACAAGTTAAGATGGTAAAAACTCTAATTTGCACGTCAATACATGGAAATTATCCCTAGGATTCATAAAAGTATGGTAAGAATGCATTGATTTTCCAATTCTATGCATATTGACTAAAATATCATAATAAAGGAAATTAATTGGAGAAAACTGGCCAAAAGACCAAAATGCTCGTCCTTATATGGCTTAAGTACAAAATGCATGAACCTAATAAAGGAAAGTATTAAATATGTTGAGAAAATATTTATAAACATGTTCTATTGTTAAAACTAGTGATGTGAAACATTAAAGAAAATGAAATGTGCAAATTAAGGGTAAATTGGCTAAATGAACAAATAACCTAACTAGGTAGGATGCTTTAAATGTGAAAGCATCGAAGACCCATAATGTGAGCCTCCAAAAACCTCCTGGAAGGGGGTGAAGACACAAAAATTTGTCACTTCAAAATATGCTCTCACTTGCTCCTAGTGATTTGGGCCCAAAAATACTCTCAGAATTTTGTAGTAAAAAATTATTGTTTTGTCCCTAAAGTTAATTAACTGTTCCAAGCATTGTCAGAATGGACTGAAACTTTATGGATAGCATGGTAACATGATTTTAAGGAATTTCCTTTAAAAAATAGTGCAAACCTGACATAGTTTGGCAACCCATCAATCAAACCCTAGTTTTATGGGTCCTTCCAACTTCGGGCACAAATCTGACTATGTTTTCAGTAAAATTTGTGATGTATCTTTCCATTACTAGATGTCACATTCAAAATGATTTCATAATATATGGATCATCAAAATCTGGAAGTCGTGTCTCCTGGAATCAACCTCGAAAGTTACTCAAAATGAGATTGATTAGGGGTCCACTTTTTTTATCCCTTGAGGTGCTCCCATGTAGCCCTTGGCCACACGTCCTAGCGTCCAAATGCAATACCACCACTTGGGGTATTATTACTCTAAATGAAGCATCCTTGGAAAGACATATAAAGCGGTCACCCCCTTAGGTTCAAACTAGGTATCAAAAAAGCCCGACAAGCCTAAACATGCTTTTGCCAGCCTTGAGCCAAATAGGGCTTGCCTGGGTTGAGATTTCAGCCTGTAGAGTGGGATAGTATTGACAATTTCAAGTTTGAGGCCACGTTGTACTGGGGATGCGCATGGGTTAAGGTCTCAACCCAACCCAAAAATATATATTAAATATATAACAATATAAGTATGTTATTAATTATAAATGGGTACTTGGAGTGAATTACAGAAAAATGTTTGGAAACCTTTTCCACAATCTACGTTTATATAATAATATAAATGTATTATAATTATATATAGACAATTAACTAAGTTGTGTATATGACACTTATTCATCTTCCACTACTGAGATGACAACTAATATGAATACCTCTATGCACTATCGATCCCATCACAGCTTATCGGGTAGTTTTCTTTCTCCATTATTTCTTAGCAAAGAAGAAAAGCCAAGCATGACCTAAAGAAATGAAAATGAAAACATTGGTCTTTTGGCCTTTGTAGTGCGTCAAGATCAAGCAACCTAGTAACCAACAATATTGGGCTAGGGTAGGCTGGGTTAGGTTGGCCTAAGTCAGGCCCAATTAGGGTCCATTAGGGCTAGTTAGGGTGGAGCAAAGCTTGACAAGGTTGGGCCTGGGCTGAAATATTCAAACCTGTCCTAGGGCTAGGTTGGGCCTGGGTTGAGTTTAAGAGACCTTAGGTTCGGGCTGGGTTTAAAAAACCTAGCCCACCATGGCCCATTGGCACCCCTAGTTCAAACACAACTTAGTTCTGAACTTCTGAATTTCAAAATATGAGCTCTATCCTTTATTTTGCTGCAAGTCAGCAAATGAATATTATTAAGATATAAAAAATTTACAAAGCAAAGTGTGAGAAAAACCATTGAGCTACTGCTCCACCTTTGACATTGCCATCAACAAAGAAGTAATCCAATCAACAAAGAGATATTAAGAAAATCTATATATATGGGTCTCAATTGTGAATCCCAACTAACATTACTAAGAGCAAATATTGGAGCACTATCCCAAATTGAAGATTCTTTTGTTGCAGCTAAATGGTTTGCCAACCTATCAGCCACTGTTTTTACTTCATGAAAGCAGCGAGAAATATACCATGTTATTGTTAGTGTACGATGTCTTATATTTCATTGTAGTTTAATCCAGAAAAAACTGGTGTAGGCGCCTCAATAGGCAGGACGGTCGTCCCGCTTACTAGTAAATTCACGTTGGCCATTAAGTGGAACATTGAAATCCAATTAATGGATGGAAAAGAAGAAAAGCGACAACAAAGTTATTGATCAAATAATCACAGGAAATAAAGAACAAATAATAATCCAACATTATTTAGATAGAAAATGTGGACCTAGCGAAGTGTGGTAGACAAGAAATCCATGAGGGAGAAAAGGCATACCATACCTAACAATGCAACTAATTGAAGTGTAACTGGAGTGATCCCTATACCTCCAAATGCAATACCATCACAGTGAGTATTTAGATAAATACTCTCTCTCTCTCTCTCTCTCTCTCTCTCTCTCTCTCTCTCTCTCTCTCTCTCACACACACACACACACACACACACACACACACACACACACACACACACATCCAGGGAAGGAGCATTGGAATGCAATTAAGTAGATTTTCAGATATTTGAGTAAAACTAAAGATATAGGTGTTATGTTTAGTGGCAAGGGAAGTTTCACAAAATTGGCAGGTTATGTTGATTCTGACTATCCTGGTGATTTAAACAGGAGGAGGTCTATTACAGGGCATGTATTTACATTGGCTGGTGGACCGATATCATGGAGGGCAACGCTTCAGTCTACAGTTGCATTGTCTAATACAGAGGCAGAGTACATGGCGGCAATTGAGGCTAACAAGAAAGGAGTCTGGTTGGCTGGATTGGTTCGTGAGTCAGGGTTGGAGCAAGGAGGTACAGTATTACATTGTGACAGTCAAAGTGTCATACATCTTACAAAGAATCAAGTGTTTCATTCAAGGACAAAGCATATTACTGTGAGGTTTCACAAGATTAGAGAGCTCATATTAGAAGGCAGCATTCACTTGAGAAAGATTCATATAGATCACAATCCTGCAGATTTGCTTATCAAGCTGGTCACTATAAAGAAGTTCGAGTCATGTTTGGAATTGGTTAACATTACTCATTGTTGAAGATGAGTGACACTCCAAATAGGTGCGGGTTTGTACCTCTAATGAGGCACGGGGATGAAGACGTCTACAGGTTGTCTTTACAAGAAGCTTGACAGAATTCAAGCCAAGGTGAAGATTGTTGGTATCCGATGTCTTGTATTCCATCGCAGTTTAACCCCAGCTCGAATTTTTTATTTGAGGGCAGTTTTGTATTTTCTGAATTTGGGTTTTTGCTATATATTTGTAGCAATGTTTTATTTCTCTGCATTGTAAGCAATTTGAGAGAGGTGTGAGGATGAGCGTTGTAATCCTATTCTCCATTAATAGTGAAGCAGGATCTCATCTCACCGAGGACGTAGGCAATCTTATCGAACCTCGTAAACATGTGTGCATTACTTGTTCTTATTTTTCCATTATCTTATGTATTGTTTTAGGGTTGCGTTTCTACAATTATCCCATTCAAGAAGCGCTTGTTGAAAAACCATTTTTGTTGGAAGGACCATTTAATTCTTTGATTCGTTATGCAACCTATGATTGGGAGTCGCATTCAATCCATAACCTATCCACATTCATCATAGTTTTATGATGAAGCCCTTCAAAAAAAGTAAAACTCTGCCATGAAGTTGGTGTCATAAGATGCAAATGTCTTCAAGGAGATGCCCTAATGTCCCTTAGAATTCCTCCCACTGCTGATCGACCTAGGTTACTAGTGAGCATCCATTGATATTTAGCTTTAAATAGCCCGTTGGAGGATAACACCAGAAAACTTCAATAATTCTCCTTGGCATGGATCTAGCAATTGTTACATTTAGCTTCCTCGAAAGTAGTAGATCTGCAACTGAGTAAACCTAAATAGGGAGTATAGTTGAGTGCTCGTGTAGCTCATGTATAAATTCTTTCACCAATTGGGGCGGACAGCGATAAAGGTCTTCATATTGTCGTCTATTCTTTTTCAACCAAATCTGAAATGGCACCATTTTATTAACAAAGGTCGCCACAACTTTTTAACAGAAACATATGTTGATTTCCTTCTCCACCATTAAAAAAGTTCTTCAATAGAAGGAAAACCACTCGAATGAAGATCAAAAAAAATCCAACAATAGTAGCGAATTCACACTCCAAAAAAACATGTACAGATTCGAAGATTTTCTAAACACTCAATCAACGTTTATTCCAGAAATTAATCAATGTTCCATCACCAATATGAGCTCTATCATCTCTCTGGCTTAGTCCCTCGATATGCGGAGCCCCTAGATAAGGCTTGAAATCCAATGAAATTCTGTAAAAATCCATAGAGAGCCTAAAATCTATAAAAAAAAAAATCTAGAAATTCACAAATTGACCCAAAAACTGCGAAGTGTTATTGAATTACCCAAAAATGGTCAGGAATTGCTAAAAGTCACCTTCTAGCCCTAGGAAGTAGGAAGTGGATTTTCTCTCTCCTTATAAATTTCATCGAGAAGTGTCAAACTGATTTTGGATTGCTCTGGGATTATTGAAAAACTCTGGAATTCCCCAAAAAGCCCATTTTGGACACCCATAAAAGTAATTTTCTCTCTCCTCCTTTTTATACACATTTACTTAGATTTGTTTATAGGATATAGCTCTTTTTTATATTTGCACCCCCGACTTAGGGTTTTTTTTACATAATCTAAGCATTTGCCAGCGTGACGAGATATGTCGAGAGTCAAGATAGTCACCATTTATAAGATTTCCATGCTATATTAGTATTATAAACTTGCATATGTGCTTTCACACGCTCCACAGCATGACGAGGTTGATGCCAGTCTATTTCAAAAACACTCATGTGGTACGTCATTAGGCTACCAAACTTTTGGTCAGGATCCAAAGGACACCCAATGTAATCAGGCCCAATTCATTTCAAAATGAGTGGATAGATCCATGATGTGGTATGACCCCTAAGAATCCTCCCGGTCTATTACTGGGAACTACAAATAGTCTAATTCTTATCAAGGGTATGTAGATAGTCTGACTCAGTTAGATTCGATCATTACTATGGATTCATATAAAATAATTGTGCATACACAATCATATCATGATCCCCATCCCATGTGTGTCATCGAGAGTTTCATTTGGAACTACAAATGACTTGATCCTATTCAAAGTACGTAGGCCTCTTGACCAAGTCAAGTTTAGTCGCTCTCCTCCACACATTTTCCCTCATTTAGCATATATATATATATATATATATACACGTGCAAATGCACGTGTAGCAAAACATTTTCTTAGAGTGTGTTTGTGTGGACAAAAATTGGACGTTCAACGTATTTTCACTTATTTTCATAGTCAGCAATCTCAATTAATTTCCAGGTATTCAACAACTCTTGCAAATCTAAATGTTATAAATTTTCTTGCAAATCTTTTAAACAATTTCTTCCTCAAGAGAGTTATTCATCATTTTTTTTTTTTTGGGTAAAAAGAGATACCCAGTTTTAAAAATAATTCTTTTAGAGGATAACTAAGATATGTATTTGGATTAAGAAAAATTCTTATATCAAACATAGATATAAAGTCGCAAATATCTTTCTAAAAAAAAAACCTTAATATTTTGATCAATCTAAGAGTTAAGCCTTCCTACAATTTAACTAAATTTTGAGCTTTGTTACCATGAACTTTTTTTTAAAAGCTTTGTTAGCATGAACTTTACAAATATTTTTCTAAAAAAAAAAATCAAACATTGACTGTGCAAATGCACAAAAGTTAAAAACCTAGAACCTTGCATAGAGAGGAAACTTCAGTGGGATGTTATACCTCATATAAAACCTCAACACTTCTAGCATTGAAATCCAGCAAGGCTGTCCTCTTCACATGTCGAAAATTTAAAGAAAAAAAAAGCCCAAAAAATGATAATCACATGCACAAGAAAAATTCTCATACACCAGCACACCAAATTTCAACTCCATCAAGGACACCGAAAATAAAAAAGAGGAGAAGGCAAACTCTGAATGCACGAAACAGTAAATGAAAAAGCTCTAATCAGAATTTTAAGAACGAACTGATACAAAATAGTAAATAAAAATTATTTGATGAGTTTTAATTGTAAACTGATCTTGTATGAGAATCCAATTAAAGGGCGTCGAGGTAAAGATCATAGCAAATAATCCATGATAAAAGAAAAAAAAGGGGGGGGGGGGTGTGGTGGGGAAGGGAGAATGATCGAAGCAAATAATCTATAAGATAATCAAAATTAGAAAAACAGGGGAAAACAGAATGCTATACAAGGGTAATTCCAAGGCAAATGCCTCTCCACCGCTGTAGCGATTTGAGGCTTCTCTGAGTCAGAATCATAGCTGGGTAACAGAGCTGTGATTCAAAGAAAATAAATCGGGTATCTTCCAATATCAGTAAGCACAAACAATTATATACATATATAGAGCGAGAGAACGAGAGCGAGAGAGCGAGAGCGAGAAAGAGAGAGAACTCATGCACCCCTATGGAGGAATGTAAGAGCACTTTTTCTTGTGGGCACTAGCTCACTACCAAGCCTCTATCTTTGATTTCTTCCATGAACTCTACAGACAATATTGCTGATTCACACATTACAATATCAGTTCTAATGATCCACAAGAAATGATACTTGCTATATGCCAACCCCCATGCGAACTCTGAAGTGTTGATCACATAAATGTGATACTCCCGAAGTTCACATATACAACTGAGTTAGGCTCCTTTTGATCCAACCATTGAAGGCATTCAAAGTCTTCTTTCCATAGGCTTGATGGGATCGACTCCTTTCACCAGAAAAAAAGGAAAAAAGATGGGATCGACTCCAATTCAGTCTGAGGTATGTTCTGGCTCAGCAAAGCTAGTGGGCCAACAGTATATATGTTAGGAAACTTTCTTGCAATTGCATCTAAAACTTCATGTTCCAGTTCATCGAATGTGTTGATCATAATGGCAGATGAGGACTTGACACAGTTCTGCATTACCCATCCTCAAAAAATTGAGCATAATGTCATTGGGATCGGTTGTTCTGATAAAGCTTGGGAGATCCTTAAGCGGGGTTCAGCAAGGGTTAAATCAATAAGCACAAACATTTAGAGAGAGAGAGAGAACCAATGCATGCTGCCTTGAATATCTCTTGGAGGGTTTCAGCAAAGGTAGGATTGTGTCTCTTTGAAGGGATTTTATAAAATTATGTAAAATTATTTTTTATTGTTAAAATAAGAAGGGTAAAGTAATCAAGTGAAAGATTTACCACTTCTTGCTTTTATATAATAGTATGATATATATTGTATATATTGTATACCATGCAAATAATCTATACATGTAGTCTACATAAAAAGGAGATCGAGCAATCATCAGAGTGGGGCTGAGTGTGTAAAACCTTTCCAACACGTAAATTTGAACTTATCCAGATATCTAGAATAGTATTTTGCTTTATCCAATAGAGCTAATTATTCCCCCCTCCCAACGAAGATATTTATGGATCCTAGCTCCTGATCTAGGTGGTAACTCAAAATAATACTCAACAACATCAATGTCGTTACCCCTCTTGCTTCTCCAATGAAACAATGAGAACCAATAGGGGACTAGAGCACTATGGGACTCCTATCCTACTATCCAAACTTAATGAATTATCTAATGAAAGAGGGGGAGGCTTTGAACCTTGTAATGCACACTACAAAGTAAGACCCCCTCACAATAAGGCAATTCAATTCCCACAATTAGATTTAAAGGGAGGAATGAAGAACTAAGAATAGCCCCAACCATAGGTAAAATTTAAAATAGTAATCCTTGATAGCCAAGAAATCTTAAAGCCCTATTTTATTTTCTTTATTTTCAAACATTGGATTGTTGGTTATCACGATCATAGTTAGCAATTCGGCCGAATAATTCGTGAATTATTTGGCCGAATCGAATTTTTCAGAATTAAATGAAAAATTCTGACCGAATCTGAATAAAAAATAAAAATCGATAAAATTCGTGGTTTTTTAAAAAGTGATTATAAAACGCGAATAAATCGTGACAAACAAGATTAAACCGAATTATTCAGTTACCATTAACCCACTTAAAAAAAAAAAAACAAAAAACAAAAAACAAAACAAAACAAAAGATAAAAAACCAAAACCGAACTTTGAAGTCCAGTGATTTTCTCTGGAAACCAAATCTCTCCCATCTCTTACCCTCTCTGAAAACTAGTGTCTGCACCTCTCCGGCTCGTTGCCTCGCCGATCGTTGCCTCGCAACCTCGTTGCCTCGCAGCCTCGTCGCCTTCTACGGTCTTGCGTTTGAAGTCCGCGTGATTTTCTCTGGAAACCAAATCTCTCCCATCTCTTACCCTCTGAAAACCAGTGTCTGCACCTCGCCAGCTCATTGCCTCGTCGATCATTGATCAACGATTGCTACCTCGCCGCCTCCTGCGGCCCTGGCTCACCGCTCGCCACTTTTGCAGTCTTGCGTTTGAAGTCCGCATGGTTTTCTCTGGAAACCAAATCTCTCCCATCTCTTGCCCTCTCTAAAAACCCATGTCCGCACCTCGCCACCCCCGCTTGCCACCTCGTTTCCTAGCCGATCACCGCCTCGCTGCCTTGCCGCCTTATTGCCTCGTGGCTCGCAGCCTCACCACTCACCGCCTCCTGCGGCCCTGCCTCGTCGCTCGCAGCTCGCCGCCTTCTGCCGTCTTGCCTTGTCGCCCGCTGCCTTGTCGGCTCGCCTTCTCTTAAAAAACTAACAGAGATTCTTTTAATGTAAGTCCTTGTATATTTGGCTGTTTCTATCACTGTGTTATTCACCTCTAGTCTCTAGGGTTCATCTTGGATGATTCATGTTCTGGAATCTGGATCAGAATGTATTTTCTGGTTCTGTTTTTTTTTTTTTTTTCTAAATTATTGGAGGTGTTATACCTCTGGCATATCGGGTTATTCAAACTTAGGTTTATCAAATTAAAATCTCTGCATCAGCCATCAGCACAGTAACCAAATGAGTTTCTGCTAATATGTTCTACTCATAATGCAAAAATCTTGGTATTCTTAGTATGTTTTCTTTGTAATTATTAATATGATTTATTTTTTTGTTCAGATGAAATAATTTTTATGTTATTTTTTTGTGTTTCAACTTTCAACAAATAGGAAAAATGGGGAGACAAAAAGATAAGTTTTGGCAACATGCTGAGCCACTTGATAGTTCACATTTCAAATGCAAATTTTGTGAAAAACAAGTTTATGGAGGGGTTACTCACCTCAAGTATCATTTAGCTAAAGTTAGTGGTCATGATGTTGCACCTTGTGAGAAAGTATTTGATGATGTCCAAGCAGAAGCTCTTCTTGCTATTAATTCTGAATCAAGTAGTAAAAAGCATAAGAGTTGTACCAGTGATGAGAGTAAAGTTGGTTCCTCTCCTTTGACTCCTTTAACTATAACTAGTCAAAGGCAGTCCACAATGGAGGAAATGATCCCTAAAATGGACAAACCAACTTGGGAGAAATGTTTGCGTGACTTGTTTATTAAAAATAACATTTCTTTCAATGTTGTTCAATATGATGCTTTTATCAAGTTTGTGAAGTGCACAGCCCGTTATGGTCCTAGTGTTCCTATTCCAAGTTATGGAATCCTTCGTGGAAGAATAATCCCTGAAGCAAGAAAGGACCTTGAAAAATATGCTGAAGAAGTAAAATTTTCTTGAAAACAAACTGGTTGCACAATTATGTCTGATACATGGACTGATTTGAAGAAGTGGTCTTTTCTTAACGTGATTGCTTATTCCCCAGGTGGTGCTCTATTTTTTAGGTCAGAGGAGTGTTCTCATGCTAGATTGACTGGTCCTTATATACTTGATATTCTTGACAGAGAGATTCAAAGTGTTGGCCAAAATTTAGTGGTTCAGATAATTTCAGACAATGCATCCAATTATTCCAGTGCACTTGATATGCTTATTGGAAAGTATCGTTGGTTGTTTAAGACTCGATGTGCAGCCCATGGTGTTAATCTAATGTTGAAGGACATCTATGAAAAGGTTTTTTGGTTTCAAGAAATTTTTGATGAGGCAAAAAGAATTATTGACTACTTGTACAAGTCAATAATTGTCTTACAATTGATTAGGAGTTTCACAAACAAGGATCTAAAATATCCTTGCAAAACTAAATTTGCTTCAAATTTTTTAATGCTTCAGTCAATTGTTGAAGTGGAAGAGAAGCTTAGACTCCTAGTTGCATCAGCTGATTGGAGGAGTCTAAGAAATTCTAAATCTGTTGAAGCAGATAGAGTAGTGTACACTATTCAAAGGGAGTCATTTTGGAATGATTTAAAAGAGATTTTGAGATTTATGGAACCAATCATTCGAGTTCTTCGTTTGGTTGATGGTGATGGGGCTACATCAGGATATTTGTATGAAGCAATGGAAAGAGCCAGAGAGATATTGGAAAAGCGTTATGAGGTTGACCATCGGTATAACCAAATTTTGGATATCTTTGATAAGAGAAGGGATGAAAACATTTTAAGTACAATTCATTATGCAGCTGCTGTTTTCGACCCTACTTATTTTTTGAGTGAAAGATTCAAAAAGATTCCTCAATTGAAAGAAGCAACAGATTTCATTGGTTAGATATTGGTTCCACAAGATGAAATGAGAGAATATTATGGACAATTGGTAGTATACCACATGAAGTCTAGCACTGTTTTTACTCCTAGTGCCAAGATGCTGATGAAAACTAGTCATCCTCGTAAGTGTAATAATTACTTTCTTTTTAAAAATTTTAGTTTATTCTTTCTTATATAACAATTACTTGTCATTTAAAATTGTATATTTATATATATATATATATATTTCTTTTACCAATGACAGGGATTTGGTGGCATATGCAAGGTGATGTTATTCCTATCTTACAGAAGTATGCCATTCGAATATTGAGCCAACCATGTAGTTCTTCATCTTGTGAGAGAAATTGGAGTGTCTGGGATGTAGCACAAACAAAAAAGAGGAATAGATTATCAGCAGCGATGTTAGATGATTTAGTCTACGTTAGAATGAATTAATTGATGACGGAAAAGAGGGGTGAACTTGAACAAAAAAAACATGTTGCCCATTAATCTTGATAGTATTGGTGTCAATGATTTTAATCAGAGCATTT
Organism: Macadamia integrifolia; assembly: GCF_013358625.1. Lineage (NCBI taxonomy): Eukaryota > Viridiplantae > Streptophyta > Magnoliopsida > Proteales > Proteaceae > Macadamia > Macadamia integrifolia. The sequence continues at coordinate 33,568,717 of NC_056557.1, forward strand.
AGGACGTTGATAAAGAACTAGAGAGATTATTGGATGATGTGGATGATAGCATCGCTGAAGACTTGCTATTTGGTGCAAGTGCTAGTTTTACTGAGAGCGAGACTCAACCCTCAGATAGTATTATCTGATTTAGTTAAGTACTTAAGTTGTGGTGATGTAATAACTTTTGTTATGCTTTTGTGGATGTTTTGCTTTATTTAGAATAGTTTTTCCTTTTAAGCATGGATGATGGAATCATGGAACTAGGTGAGTCATGGATTGAATGATCTGATTTTGAACTTTTATATTCTTACAGGACAATTTCTTTAGAAATTGGATTACTATAACTATTGTTTCCATCACTCAATGACAGCTTTTTCCTAATTGTATATTTGAACTACAATAATTTGCTCTTTCTAGGTGTGCATATAAAGTTAATTACTTGATAAATAAAAAAGATCCAATAAATTATTAAAAAAAAAAAGTACGAATTTTTTGCCCGACTTTTATTTTTGTACTCGAATAATTCTCGAATCCGAATCCAATTTTTAGTTTGTCCGCTTTTTTGACCGAACCCTATAATTGACCAATCGAATTACTCTGAATAATTCTCCGTCCGAATAATTCCCAAATCCGAATTTGCTAACTATGATCACGAATTGGAGAGCCAAGATTAGCCACTTTCCACTAAGGAAGGTGGATAAGGCAAGTTATTTATATCACATAAGGGGGGAGGTTTATAGGGACGATTCTCCACCCTTAGATCTAAGGATTATAGTCTTTAGAGATTACAGCCTATGGTATATCTTGCCAAGCAAACAATTCCTCCCTTTTGGCAAGTGCATATTTTCAAAATCGAATGGGGAGGGGATCTTATTTGTCACATAAATTAGATTTATTGAGATATATTGCAGACAATCCGAACCCTTGAATGTAGGGTTAGGCAATGGGGCGTTAGGATTGACATCTCCTAAATGACAATAGGTAGGGGAAATTTTAGGCTTCATAATGGAGGGAGGGAAATCCAAAGGTCAAAATTAGAGATTTAATGAAATCCGTTTTTAAGGTTGGATTTGTGGGCTTATGGAGCCCAAACCCATTCACATTGGTTAATATATAACCACTTGGCCGGCCCCATAAGGAATTGCTGTGGCTAGGGGGTAGCTCCAAGTGGGGTGGTTGCAGCCCCACAAGAAGTCACCTAAGGTGTAGGAACCATCCAAAAGGGCCCCTAAGCTACCTTGGGCTTGCTCTAAGTGGACCAGAAACATGTATTTGGACCAGATTTGGCCCTCCCCTAGCCAGGCCAAGGTTGGAGGCTTACACAAAAACATCAAAGAAAAGGCTTGTGTAATGAGAACATAAACATGCACATGTCCTCCACAGCAAAACGCCAAGCTCTCACATCTAAGAAGGTTAATTTATTAACTCTCACATCACTGTCATTTTTCAGACAAAGGATTCTCCCGTATGTACGAGTCTTGATGGATTTAAACCATCATCTCCTGGGAACAAACCCAAGTGCTCTTTCTCTTTGAGCTAAAGACTCACCTAATTGCATAAACCATGTTAGTACATTCCAATACAAAAAAATAATAAAAATAACTTAACAATACTAAAATTTTACCCGGTTATTGCATAAAAAGCATAGTACAACAGAAACAACACATTGAATATTTCATCACCTAGTACACGATGTAACTGGGTCCACGCACCTTGATACACAAGGCAACTGGTCGGCCTGGGTAAAAAGGAAGTAAATTTGGAAAGAAGGCAGCGAGGCGCTGAAGAAGCAGTAGAGCTTCATCCAGGTTTCTTTCTAGCAAAGCCTGCCAAGGAGCTGGGTATTGATCCTTTCCTTCTTGATATGGATAAACCTCTGATGGATCTTGTCCATTTGACCGTGTGCTACATAAATTGTCTGATGGAGCTCGAATAGTACTCGTTCAAGAACCCTAACACATCATCATACATTAATATTCTTAAGGCCATCGAAAGCAAATTCTTGCAGAACGATCGGTGGTTTCAGTTTTCTCAACCCATAATAGTTGAACACGAGTGACATATTGTGCGAATTGACACTAGCATCAGCCACAAGCAGAGCCTCAGCCCCCTCCAATGAGATTGGATCCAACGTGTACCTGAATCGTAGATCACAATCTGCTTAGGTATCCCGAATGTCCAATTCGGAAACCACCTGGAACTAAAGTTATCACCAACGTCCTCTTCTTCACGGTTTCTGTCACATACCGAATTTCTGTCACATATTGAATACCAGGAAAAGCTTATGACAAAGTTTCTAAAGAGTTAATTTGACATGTAAAAGACGAGAGATACGTTTCAAGTAAATGTGGGCATTGTTAAAATGTAGAATAGTGTGGTGATTTAATGTACGAACAGTGAGGGGTATGATAAACTGACTAAAGATATTCTAGATCAATTCCCTCAGGATATGCTTTTTGTTGATAACATTATTTTGTGGATGAAACAAAATCAAGCATTAACACCAAGTTGGAGCAATAAGAGATCAACCTTGGAGTCAAAAGGTTTTAAGACAAGCAAAACCAAAACGGAGTATGTGATGTGTAACTTGAATTAAACTATGACAAATAAAGAGGGCGAAAATTGATGAGAAGGAGATCTCACAAAATGATTATTTTTAGTGTCTTGGCTCAGTCAGAAATCAAACCGAATAATAGAAGATGATGTCACACATAAAATTTAAATATGATGGATGAAACGGAATAATAAAAGATGATGCCACAAATAATATTTAAATATGACGGATGAAGTAGAGAGGTGCATCCAGAGTGTTGCGTCATCAACGTATTCCTTCAAAACTCAAAAGGATATTTTTATAATTCTGACAATCATAAAACTGGTGATGATATGTCCGAAGGAATGTTGGGCAGTTGAAAAACTATTGATAAATTCAGCATTGTAGAGATGAAAATGTTGAAAAACTAAGACAGATAGAATAAAGAATGATCAAATTAGAGCCGATTTAAGAGTGGCTTTGATACATGATATAAGCTGCAAAAAGTTGTTTGAGATAACATGGCCATGTACATTGAAGGCCTTTAGATGCTTCAATACAAAAGAGTGATTTGATTCATATTAAGGAGCTAAAAGAACCAGGGGCAAACCTAAGATCTCTGGGAGAAGTGGTAAGGAAAGATATGCATCACATAAACCTTGTATCATGTATGACTTTGAATAGAGCTCTGAAAGGAGGGTAAGGATCCCTATAGCTAACCCCCCACCCCACCCCACCCCACCCCACCCCACCCCAGTTAAGCTAGGACAAGGCTGATGTTATTGTTGCTGTTGTTGTGTATGGAAAACTAGGACACTGAAGAAATTGATATAACTACTTGGCCAGGTTTCGAATTCGAATGAAACTTTGAGGTTGGACTTGTAACCCAAAACCTCTTAACAACAGCCATAAACCAGTCCAAAAAGTAAATATCATTTTAGGGAAAAAGGTTTCTGTGGGGGAGTGTGGCAACTGCACCTAGAAACAAGGGGGGGGGGGGGGAATGACCTGCCCGACACCTATGAAATGCCCAGGAACAGCACTTCCCCCACAGGAAACATTCTGCATCCTTTTAAGTTTTAATAAAACTTAATCAAAACAGGAGTGAGCTGTAATGAATAGGAGCAGAGCTAGTTGGGTTATAGTTCTGAAGACTGGGTACAACTAATGGGGCCAAGGTCTGAGTCACTTTGGGAAGGCGGTCTATTCCCTGAAGTACCAGGTCGAACTGAGTTTTGTAAGGGGAATTCCAGTGCACTCAACCAGATCTTAAGGTACTGGCAGTAGCAACATTATCAGTCAGAGAAGAAGAACCAGGAACAGTAGAAAGAAAGTAGATTAGGGAAGAAGATAGTCATGCTGGGCGGCGTTCTAAATCTAACCAAAGAGAAGAAAGAAAGCAAAGACTAACATACATTGATACGGAAAACTTCTATTTCTGATTGCAATTTAAACTTCAACAATGTGAATCCTACACGAGCTAATCAATCCGAAGGCAACATTTATCCTATTCAATCAGACCTAACAATTGACACATTTAAGAGGGTGTTGCTCACAGGAAGAGCAAGGTGAATTTAGTAAATGGGACGGCTAAGTAACAAACAGATTCCACTAGAACCAAAGATAAATGTAAGGAGATATAAACCAGCAATGCCATACAGAACCATTATTGGACATCAAAGAGTCATGTGCTAAGAATGTTTTTTTAGATAAATTAGTTGAGATAAATGATGGAAAAACAAGCAGAAGTAGACTTACAAATGCATTTAATATGACCAGCGTGCAAGAAAGACAAGACAAACACACAAGAGCTAATGGAAAGAAGCCGGGAAACTAGAGGTCTAAAGTAATAAGGTGAAAGTACAAAACGATATGGCATAAAGTAGTGAGAGAAGGCATGAAAGCACATGATTACGACTAAAGTAGTGAAATGGCAGAATTATAATTACAATAAGATTTACAAAGTTCATTGATATGAATCCTCAGAAAACATCCTCTAGTTTTATCTATTTTAATTGTCTCGAGTACTTCTACTTATTATTTAAGGTTTTCATTCTGCTTCTCTATATTTCTGATCTCATAATCCTGAAATTTACTGTAATCAGATCTTCTTAATTTTGTCTCATTAATTTTACATCATCTTCAATCCCCTTCAACCAAATAATCCACATCGACTAAATAAAAGCCTATGGTTTCTTCAGTTACCAGATAACAGCAAACCAAACCACATATTCTGATGCACAGCTTGGAGAAAACCTTTTTAACTCCATTGAAATCATCTTATATACAAGTCATACCTTTTAAAACACCCTTCCTAGCAATTTCCCATTATCCAATAGCAGCCTCAACCTTGGCTTTTCCCGAAAACATCATAACCCCAGTATCTCCACTAGTTTCTCAGCAACACCCTTCCCAGCAATTTCCCATTATCCAATAGCAGCCTCAACCTCAGCTTTTCCCGAAAACATCATTACCCCAGTATCTCCACTAGTTTCTCAGTTCATAAGCCAAAGACATCACTGCTACTAATGGCATGTTTGATATAATCCAGAACTCAATCAGATTCAGCATGACTGAATCGAAAAACCCATTTGATTTCTGCATATGTTTATCCCTGAATTATTCATCGTTCTAGTAGTATGAAAGTAGAATGCTTGAACCCTGAGACTGCCTGCTACATCAGAAGCACATGACAAATTAACATACAACCAATTACAGCCCACAACCACCAGTATGAATTATGGCCCCACAGTACATAAATACAAGGAAAGATAGAACTTCCTACAAACTTGATACAAAATACTTGATACCACAACTTAAGAACTCAAGAAAACACGACCACAACCTAAGAAATAATGAAACACAATCCACTCACAGCTAACTTTACTGTTTTTAAGTATATTTGCATTACTCTACAGTGCAAACTGTTTCCAATTAAAACAATGCAACAACTGCAAGAGTTAAGCTGATCTAGCTAAACCCAATTATTTATGTCTATATAAGTGTGTGCAAATATGCTTTATTGTGTATGTGAAAGCAAGTACAATGGTAAATGTAATCATTGATATATACCAAAATCCATGCACCAAAGTTTCCAACATAAATTCATTGTAAACAATTATGTCAATGAACCAATAAGCCTTAATAAACCAATAAATAGGTGGAGCAAAGGCAAGCCTAATTTATTAGGCTGCCACCATTCTATGCCAAAATAAAAATAACAAAAAGGGAAGGCAAATAAAGTAAAAAAATGTAAATGGATAAAATGAAACAATTCATGCATTAAAGGTGCCAAAATTAGCTAGAACTCTTCGAAGCATGGAACTACAAACTAAAAAAGCACCTTCAACTTCCTAAAACTTGTAGTATCTGAGAAATTCCTATCTCTGGCACATGGCAGAATATACAAGATGAAAGTAGAACACCAAAAAAAGCTCTTGAGAGGATAAAATTTGAAGCATTCAACCTATTCATTGCAATTGGACCACCAGCTTGCTTCAATCCAGCCCAGTGCATAAGTTCCTTACGGGTACTCAGCAAGCGCCACATGCATCCAAACTTCCTCAGAGTTTGAAGTCCCTCAAGACTTGGACAGTGTTCTCCTTTTCATCCCTACTTAAAGGAGGAACAAGGATTGTCCCATCATCACCATCGTTGCAAGTATTGCTTACAAGCTTTCTTTCTTTCTTGTTGCAACCAAGCAGAGGATTTGCCCCGGGGTTCTCTTCCTCATCCAAGCCTCCTAATTGTTTCTGCTTCTGGCGATGCAACTCGTAGAAGAAATCCGTCAAAACGGTCTCATACGAGGGCATCTTGGCATATCCAGGGAAGTAATTAATGTCGATCACAAGGTAATGATTCCCATATCTTGAATCCCTAATGACATCGAAATTGAAAAGATGCAAACCCATAGCCTGTCTCAACCCTCTGGCAATACCAGTAATGAAGCTCAGTGGTGGCATCTCCGTATCATCCAAATGCATGGTCTCATAATAGTTATCGTCATTCCTCTCCTGAGTCGTCAAGTTGGATACCTGCGAGAACGACATTGTTCCCTCCAAACTCCCCAATTTGTCCTCCGAGACATCTGGCAATGACTTTCTCTTCACGCATTTCACGTAATCATCAACAACATAGACCTTAAAGATGACACCCCCATGGTTCACAAATTCTTGCAGAACGATCGGTGGCTTCAATTTGCTCAACCCATCACGGTTGAACACGAGTGACATCTTGTGCGACTTAGCACTACCATCAGCCACGAGCGGCTTCGCAATCACCGGAAACCTCAGGCCCTCCAGTGAGGCCGGATCCAACAATGCCCCTGAATTGTATATCACAATCTGCTTAGGTATCCCGAACGTCTCTTTCTCCTGAGGGATTTCCAAATCGGAAACCACCTGGAGCATAGAAATTCGATTATGAAGCCTTTCGATGGCCTCTGGACGATCAATTATAAAGACATTAGGGTTTTTAATCGAGTAATCCTCCAACTGCTGCTTCCATGCATCACCAGACAATTTATGTAGTACACAGTCAAAAGGACCCTGATCTAAAAGTGGCTTATCCGTCTCGATACGTATGAGATTAATACCACGGTCCTTAGCAAGATCCACCAAAGACAACTGAATGAAACTCTGTTGTTTCTTTGGCGCTAAAGCGTAACCTACTACGAACCCCGACATTCTTCCTTGGAATCCTTGATCTGCAATGCCCGAAATGTGAAAAATGCATGAAAGCTCATACCAGAACTCAAGAAAACACGACCAGAGTCAAAATCTGGATCTCCAAGAACCAAAGAACCGGAGAAATCAGGGTTTATTTTTCTTGTTAATCGTAAGAAAACAAGAAAGAGAGACAGAACAGAAAGAGATATGGCGAAATGGAACACGAGAGGACGAAAAAAGAAGATTGGGTTTTACAGCTTCGATACCAGAACTCCAGAAAACCACGGCCAGACTCAAACTGGATCTCCAAGAAGCAGAGAAGAAGCTAAATCAGGGCGTATTTTTCTCTGCTAAATCGCACGAACACAAGAAAGAGAGAGAGAGAGAGAGAGAGAGAGAGAGAGGGAGAGCGGAAAGCGAATTGGAGAAATGGAGAGTAAGAGAACGAGAAGAAAGTGTTGGTATTTATAGATTTGATACCAGAACTAAGATAATCACAACCAGACTCACAATCTTGATCTCCAAGAAGCAGAGAAGAAGCTAAATTAGGGTTTATTTTTCTCTGTTAACCGTAAGAACACAAGAGAGAGAGAGAGAGAGAGAGGAAAGCGAATTGGAGAAATGGAAGACGAGAGAACGGAAAGGAAGTGTTGGGTTTTATAGATTCGATACCAGAACTCAAGATAATCACAACAGACTCGAAATCTTGATCTTCAAGAATCAGAGAGGAACCGAAACTAGGGTTTATTTTTCTTGTTAACCGCAAGAAAACAAGAAAGAGATGAGAGGGGAACCAGGGACACCAGAAAAGGATCCCGAGACAACTAAAAGGAAGGGTAGGGTAGGTATTATAGCTTGGATGCGGGTTCCAACATCCAACTTCGAACCCTAGTGGTAGCTTTATTAACCGTAAGGGTAAGTGGATATGTATGCGTGGGCGCGTGGCCTTGGAACTTGGAAGGACTTCATTGTCGACGTGGCTTTTTCTTGAGATATCGGTCTTATTATAACTGCACCAGTAAAAGCGTGAACAAACGTACAGATTCTTTTCCAACTAATGGACGGTTGAGATAGAGACACATTGCCGTTAGTTACACTGGATGTTCTTGCTTTGTATTGGGTTTGGCATTCGCTTGAAAAAGCATTTCTCTTAAACCAACAAGCCCAAAAAAACCTCCCCCCAAAGCCCCAAGAAAGAAAAAATGAAGCATCTCTTGATGTGATTTCTTGGCAAATGCATGCCTTCAGTGACTGACCACATGGAAAAGATAATTCACATGTGATTCATGAGGTTTGGATTTTATGCTACATTGTGTAGAGATGGTGAAATTGAAACAGTTCACATCTGATTGTGTAGTTAATGGTCAAATAGTTTGGGAGAATTGGTTCAAGTATAGGTTGGGAATGTGAAGGCTTGATCATGTTGGAACCATTATAGGGTGTCAATTTGAGATTTGGAAATAGGAATTGTTTTGAATCGACATGTTATAACCCAAAAGTAATTCATTTCGGTACTTCAATTAGATGGTTGTGGGGGTTGATTTTGGAATCGACCATTAAAAGATTTTGTACAAGACAATGTACGATGCACAATTATGCATGTACTTATTGGATTAGAACAAGGATTAACGGTGCACCTTTTTCACTCTCATCTGACAGTTGTGTGGTACACGATCGTGCACAAAATATGTCCCCAAAAAATATTGATTTTTTCTTCCTCTTTTATGATAACATATATATATATATATATATACTAGTAGACTTGCACGTGCAAATGCACGTTTGGTCAAATATTTAGATATAAAATTCAAATTTTTTAGAGTTGTTACATTCAAGTGTTAGTTTTATTATTTAAAAACATATATTGTTCCTAAAGGATTAAAGCTGAGGCAATAATAATACCAACCTTGCTTGTAGGAGCGGAATGTGAAACCATAGGCAACAAAGAAAAATGGAGAAGGAGGTATGAGTGTTGGTGGGGTTCCAACAAAGAAATTGAGAGGATACTTGTGTAGCAGCCTCATTGAGTGACAAAAAAGCATGAAATCACATGGCATTTCTCAACAATCTCAATGGGTAGAGTAAGATTAAGAGAGAGAATTTGAGATTGTAATATCTGATTAATTATTAATTAATAAAGGAGAATCTAGATGGGAGTTCTGTCTACAAGATTCTATAATTCATGGTCTATTATTCGGTAAGAACTTCTTGCAAGGTTGGAGCCTAGAGGAGTTCGACAGAATAGTTGTTTGGTTCTGAATTTCCATGTAGATACTAAAGTATATAGATTCTAACTGTTCTTTGATCTAAGACAGAGGGTCCTATACAAGTTGAGGACTGGATATGTGTTTGTTGCCATAGAAGGAGTTGAAGAGGTTGATCTAGACTTCTCTCCAAGGAGGAACTTTAACTTAATAAGGTTCCTGATTTTCTCTTGGATTGCGATAAATGTATGTTCTTACATTAAGTTTGTACGTTTAGGCCCTTGCTTTCAGCTTTCAATGGTTTGTGCCTACATACTCACCTGCCTATCTCTTAGACTAGTTCATGCCACTAAGACATAATCTAATATGTGTCTTAGACACGTTTGCTTCTAGAGAACGTAGTTAGGCTTTATAGTCCAGATTGTTACAATCCATTTTGGAATTGAATATTAATGTCCCCATTCTTTGTTCATTGCATTTCTCCTCTAATTCTCAAGTCTAAAAGATGCAATGCTTGATTTCTTAGCTTCAATACCTAAAGGGATTGATGAGACTTTATACATGAAAAAAAAAAATCTTTCAATTTATTTATGTACGATAAGAGAATGAGCTGATGCACCTCTTTCCATCTAGCACTCGTAGGAAGATACCAACTGATCATTCAAATACAAAAAGTATATAAAATTAGTGTTTTTACTCTAAACTAAAAAAAATCAAGAATCCAACTAATAATATTTTCATCAAGTTGAGCCAGAGGCATGCTCCAAAGTTGCTAGTATCTCTTCGCAAATTGAGATTCCCCTATACGCAGTACAAATTATCATATGATCTCCATATCTAATTGAATATTTTGGACTATCCCCATCGGAGCTTTCAAGATAGGAGTTGTCAACCAAATTTAGGTAAGCCCTTGCTTCCCATTTTGAAGTAATCTAAAAATAAAAATTAATTAATGAATAAGAAAATGAGACAATTCTTGATTTCAAATTACATAATGGGAAGGTCTACTGGGAAAGTTTAGAGGTTCATTTTGTTTTACCAGTATAGAAACTTATTGCATTGAAAACTTGACATAAACAAGCGTGAAATTTTTGTCAATTATGTAGACCCTTATCATAATTCTTCGTGATTTTTGAGAATGCTAAGAGTTTCAAAAATCTGATTAATGCAATTATTAAAAACGTCGATAACCTGCTACCAGAAATATATATTACCACTAACATAATAATTCTTTGTCCATTTCTCAATTCTTTAGGGGATCTCAGAATAAGAAAAAATCAAATCTTGTTACTCCTCTATCCAAATCTTCAAATACAAGAAACACGAAGTTCCTCCCTACATCCAGGAAAATACAAAAATTAGAGATGAAGATACATAAATACTTGTAAATTGGAACTATAAGAAATAATAGTCACACTAACTAAATTCAGTAACAAGGGCTTTCTTCAGAGTTAATCTATTTCCATGAACGGGAAGAACTTGAGAGACTGAGACCACAATGTTCAATCCAACTAAAATTTCCACCGCGAATGAACCAGAAGCAGTAAAATCTGGTTTCTAAGTGAATATCTCGATCCAGAAAATGCTTCAACTATAAATCAATCTGAAAATGCAGGCTTCTACACAATAGAGAGAAAACATGCAAGTACGCAATAATCAAAGAATATAGTAAGAAAGCAGTTTCTTTGTGATTTTTAGTGCTTTTTCAAAAACACTGAAAGAAAGAAAAAACGGAAGAAGAAGCATTAAAGCTCTGGTTCCACCATGAAGAACAAAACCAGATTCTGAAGAGGAAACCCAAAAATACTAAGAAAAAAGGGAAAGCGGTATTTATAGGAGAAGAGTAAGAGAGATTCTGAGACTAAAAACCGGCGATTTTGTTGGAAACCAAATACGTAATAATTATAATTAATTATTACTCCACTTTCTCCTCCACATTTAGGGAGAGAGGGAGAAGGAGTTATACAGAGTTTATTATTAATTTTGATCATCTTCCATTTTGAGGGGTGAGAAGATAAGTGAGTTTTTTTTTTTTCAAATAATTATAGAGATTTAAATATGGAGAGAGAGAGAGAGAGAGAATTATAGTGAATTTATTATTATTATTAATTATGGAGAATTATAAAGAGTTTTACTCCCCTTTTCTCCTCCACATTTAGGGAGAGAGAATTATATAATTATTATTTGTTTCATCTTCCATTTTGAGGGGTGAAAAGATGAGTGGGGTTTTTTTTTTTTTTTTTTGTTTGTATATCTCTCTCCATATTTACCTTTTTAATATCTCCATAATTGTTCTAGGAATTACTTACCTTTTCTCTTACACGTTGAGAGAGAGAGAGAGAGAGAGAGAGTAGAAGGAACCATGTGATTAAACCTTACAAGATATGCAACAAAAGATAACATGTGATGCAAATTTTATGATTAACAGAAGCTCCCTATGATTAGAGATGAAGTTCTAAAAATATAATATAATCTAGGCCATAGGAGCCTACTTTAATTCTTTTAGTAAATACCTAATCAATGATTAAAAATTAAAAAAAGTTTACCTTAGCAACACTTCATCAATTTTCTTATTGAAACTCTTTCAATTTCTTGTTTCACATAATCAAAACAATATAGCATAAAGAATCACATAACAAAGTAATTCTCATTTTCTATTCTTATTTACTTGGTCCATACTCCATATCCACCCATTTTCCATCGTCACATCAATGAGAACTTCATCATGATTCTTAAAAAAAAAAAATGATATTATTTTTATTTTCTTTAATTCTTAGTTACCAGATATTCACTTTTTTAAAGTGAGATTCTGTTTGAGGCCTCAGTTTAATCATTGTGAAAGTACTATAAAAAAACTCAGCTCAACTCGCGAAGTAAATTGATTCGAAGCAAATAGGAGCATGAGCTATTGATTACTACTCTTTGATGGAAATCTCAATTGACATTCTTACTAAAATAAATGAATTCATGTTTTAGGCCTATTTACAAAATCATAATACACGCTAGTCAAAATATAAAGAAGGTTCACATTATAGGTAAAAAAGTGACATATATAAAATATAAACTTCAACCTTCACCTACATTGATCGCCTGAAACCAATGTAAGGATTTGGAGAGTACCAAAAAAAAAAAATTTGTGAAATGCATGAAGAAATGAATTTCAAGCCATGTTGTTATAAACAAAGCCAAGTCTAATATAGAATAGAAACTTGTAAGAGGGTTAGAGTACCTCTAAATGAAACTGAATCACATTTAGAGGAATCAATAGAGAAGCCAATTTCACAATGCCCAATTGGAGGAATCGGTAACTATGGTAGAGAAGCCAATTTCATTTCCCTCCTTATTGGTTTATATGAAGTGTCAGATATGGATATTACCAATAGTTTGAAGTGTCCACCAACCGAGAGTAATATAGCATCCTATATAGGTACTGAACATTGTCCCATACATATAGGTAAGAAAACGCAGGAAGCATGGAGAGAGAGAGAGAGAGAGAGAGAGAGAGAGAGAGAGAATAAATGACTATTTTTGTAGAAGGATTGTGATAAATAATATTGTCCATTTATTCTAAGGTAGAAGTATGTTTATGAAACAATATACATCATACAACCTAACTTGGAGCTCTTAAAATCAATGCCTAAAACAATAATTGATGGCCTCTATCATCTTGATGTTCACCATCTTGATTAGAAGGTTGGAACTAGACAAAGATTACATTGAAATACTGATCTCTTAATTGAAAAATTATCTATTTCAATTGATACTTAGGGCCCGTTTGATAACGTTTTAAAAAATGCGTTTCTGTCATTTCTGTATCCAAAAACGGCAGAAACGGAACAAAAAGCGTTTGACAAAACTGTTTCGTTTCACTTGTTTTCATAAATAGAAATTGAAATTTCTACCTATTTATGGTTCAAGAAACGACCCAGGCAAAACAAGTAGAACTTGTTTCACCATTTCTAGAAATGACTCGTTGCCATTTTTTCGCTGGTTACTATCGACTTCCATAAACATGACTATCAAACACCTTCAATTTTATTTCTATTTTTAGAAACAAAAATTTATGTTTCTACCGTTTCTTGAAACAAAAACTGCAGAAACATTATCAAACGGACCCTTAATTTGAAATGTTAAAGAGTATAAATTCTTTGTTTCATTGCCTTGAAAATTAAATATTTTCAAATTACTATACCCATTTTACAGTATATGCAGTGCTTTGAATTATTCATGGTGGTCAATCAAAAGATAATTTATTAATATTTTATATGAAAAACATTAACAAATCTATATATATGGCAGCAAAAACAAAACTACCTATATGAATGTCGCAAAGACATCATCTTTAATCAGTTTCAAAAACTTAATAGTGCAATCATCCACATGGCCACAAACACTTTATCCATGAACCTCTACCAAATCTTTTGAATGTTTTCTAACTTGACATCTATTTCTTCATTATCAGTTCGCAAAAAAATAATTCATGAAGATTCTTTTCTGGAATGTGGGAGGCATCAAGAAGGCCTCAGTGCGGATGGCTCTGAGGAAAATTGTAGGAGATAATGACCCAGAATTTTTCTGCCTGGCTAAACCGATGATTGATGTGTACAAGTGCCCAACTCACTACTTCAGCAAATTGGGCTTTGAAGCAAACGTCATCTGCAACACCAGAAGAGATAAAATTCCAAATCTATGGCTGCTCTGGAAGCGAGGTATTCCTAAACCCTCGATTTTTTCTAGTTCTGATCAGAAAATTTCAGTTAATGTAGATTGGAAAGGAAAATCTATTATGATTTCATCCGTTCATGCTAGCAATTTTAGAACTATTAGAAGGGAGCTCTGGATGATTCTTGAGGCAGTGTCGGTATTGGCTGACCCATGGGTTGTGGTTGGTGATTTCAATGCCACCCTTGCATCTAATGAAAAGGGGGGTCCTGGTACCTTTAACCTCGGCTCTGCCACGGATTTTAATGCTATGATAGACTCATGTAAATTGATAAAACTAGCATCTCAAGGGCCAAAATTCACTTGGACCAATAATAGAAGAATGGGCAATGTCTCTGCAATTCTCAATAGAGGATTCTGTAATGAGGAATGGCTGAACACCTTCCAGGATTGTTCTCAATTGGTCCTTCCAAGGGATTTTTCTGATCACAACCCAATTCTTGTTCTCTCTGAAGCTTGCCCTAGACCTACTAATTGTCCTTTCCGCTTTCATAAGTTTTGGATAGAGCACCCTGATTTTTTGAAGAAAGTTGCTGATTCGTGGAGTCATAACATCTGCAGGCCGCCATCTTATATTCTTGCCCAGAAGCTAAAAAGCCTGAAGCCGATCATTAAAATCTGGGCTAGGGAAAATTTTCCAAACTTTGAGATTGAACTGGTCAGAACAAAAGAGGCTTTGAACCAGATTCAAACTCAAATTGACTTGCAGGGAATGGATGACTCTCTCTTCGGCCAAGAAGCTGATGCAAGATCTGCCTATGTGGTTGCTATGAAAAATTATGAAAAATTATGGGCTGAAAAGTCAAGGATTAGATGGTTGAAGGAGGGACATCGTAACTCCAAGTATTTTCATCTCTACACAAAATCAAGAGAGCCAAAAATACTATTCAAAGAGTCAAAAAAATTGATGGGCCTATAATTTCTGACAGAGATGATATAGCTTGCCACATGTCCAAATTCTATGAAGATTTTCACAAGGGAGTTCTAGTGATAGATCATCTGGATTTACTCGATGCTATCCCAAGGCTTATTGATGAGGTGGATCTTCTATCTCTGGATGCGATCCCAGGTCCGAATGAGATAAAACGTGCAGTGTGGGATCTGGACCCTGACAGTTCTCCAGGTCCAGATGGCTATCCCGGATATTTCTTTCGATGTTGTTGGAATATTATTTCTGGAGATTTTGAAAGAGCAGTGAATGATTTATTTACTTCAGGATTGATGCCACCGGGTATGAACAATAACTTATTAGTTTTAATTCCCAAAATTAACGGGGCTATGTCTCTTGACAAATTTAGGCCTCTCTGCCATGGGTAATTTCTTCTGCAAAGTTATATCTAAAATTCTTGCAACTAGATTGTCCTTCCTCCACCCTAGACTAATCTCAAAAGAACAGGGAGCTTTTCAGAAAGGGAAACTTATTCATAACAACATTGCCTTGGCATCCGAGCTGAAGAATATTATGCATTCTACTACAAGAGGTGGCGGGTTAGGAGCAAAAATTGACATTTAAAAGGCCTTTGACACAATTTCTTGGGATTTTATTCTAAAAGTCCTAAAAAAATTTGGGTTTTCCGATATTTGGCTGAAATGGATTTCCCAAATCCTATCCACTTCCAAAATTTCGATTCTGCTAAATGGAGGCCCAGTTGGCTACTTCAGAGTTGAACGGGGGCTTCGCCAAGGTGATCCCATTTCTCCAATAATATTTATTATTGCTGAAGAAGTTCTCTGCAGAGGTCTAAAGCACCTTCTCCATAGAAAGGAAATCAAGCCTTAAAAGGCCCTCGAGGTGTGTCTGCTCCTACCCATCTTCTCTTCGCTGATGATATTTTTATTTTCATAAATACATCCAACAATTATATCAGAAACCTGAAGAATTTTATCAGAAAGTATCAGGAGTTCTCAGGGTAGGTAGTAAACTTGGAAAAAAGCAAGCTATTTATGGGTCTAATATCTTCTTCAAGAAAATAGGCTATTGTGCAAACAATGGGAATTCCAGCTTGTAATTTCCCCACAAAGTACCTCAGCGTGGAAATTTTCAAGGGTCGAGTAAAAAACCAATATATGATGCCTGCTCTGGACAAGATCAGAGACCGTTTATCAGGCTAGAAATGAAAGACCCTCTCAATGGCTGGTTGAGTTCAGCTAGTTCGATCAGTTATATCAAGCATGCCAGTGCATAATTTCTCAATATATTGGTGGTCGTCCTCTATGATTGCGTAAATGGAGAAGTGGATGAGAAATTTTATCTGAACAAGATACATTGACTCTTCAAAGGCTGTGACTGTCAAGTGGGATCAGGTTTGCAAGCCTATTGATGAAGGAGGTTTGGAGATCTGCAGGATGAGAGACTTAAATATTTCCTTGCTTGCTAAGCAGGCATGGAACATAAAGCATGGGGAATCAAATTTTTCAAGCTTCTTCAAGGTTCGGTTTTTATCAAAAGGGCAGCCTAAAAAACTTATTAGGCCCTCTTCAATTTGGCTTGGCATCCGCAAAGTGTGGCCTTTCATATCTAGCAGGGAGAGATGGATTATAGGAAATGAAAAAAAAATCAATCTCTGGAATGACATCTGGATGGGAGAAGCATCTATAGTGGACGTCTGAGGCAGTGCCCTCTCCCCACTCATCAACTCCAAGACTAAGGTCTCTGAAATAATATCGGATGGCAGATGGAAAATTCCTGAAGTTCACTCTGAAGCCCTTAAGAAGGTTTTCTCTAATGCAAAAAAAATTAGAATTCCTCAGGCCAACATGGATGATTGTTGTCTCTGGAGTGGGACCTCCTCTGGTGTGTTTTCTTCCTTCTCTGTGTGGAATGAAATAAGAAAGAGAAATCCCAATATCCCTTGGTTGTCTCTAGTTTGGAACAAATATCTTCAACCTCGGCAATCAATTTTTGGGTGGCGGTTGATGCATAGGAAACTTCCCACAGACGATAATATTATCCTTCAAGGCATACCCCTGGCCTCAAAGTGCTGCCTTTGTGGATTAGATGCTGAATCCTTCAACCACATATTTTTACACTGCTCCTTCTCCATGGAAATATGGAAAAAATACTTGGACTGTTTTGGTATAACTTGGCCTAGGCCTATTGATCTTCATCAGTTATCCCAATGGTGGGTGAGAAAAAAAAGAACTCTTTCGATGAAAGATGTTTGGTCCATAGGACTTATGGTGATTTCGAACAATATTTGGAAAGAAAGAACTATCAGATACCATGATGATACTCATCACTCTTTCATCCAAATTTTTGAAAAAATTAAGCGGGACATTCAAGATGCCAGGTGTGAGATTCAAGATATCCTTTCAGTCTGAAAAAGATTTGGACGTTATTTTTTCTTTTTTCCTTCTCTAGTTGTTAGTCTATTGTAATTGGGGTTTTTTTCCTTGCTGATGGCAATGCCGAAGGTGGGGTCAAAAATTTCCCTTGATATCTCTATTCTTTTTCCTCATTAATAAAATCTCTTGAGCCTCTAGCGTAAAAAAAGTTCCCTATAATAATTCAATAAGTGAACAGTGAGAACATCAACGTAACAACATTCATTGTTGCTTCTTCCTGATAATTGAGTACACTTATATGACAAGTAGAACCAATCATAAAATAAAGCAAGAAACCAGACTTTTTACATTCATTAAAGGAGAAAGTATATTATAAAAGATATTTGAGAGAGAGAGGAACGTGAGAGGAGGGAAAGACTTTAAGAAAGAAAAGGAAAGTTGGGAGAGAAAGAAGGAATGAACGTGAGAAAGTACGAGGATGGAAAAAGTTTGAAAAATAAAGGAAAGAGGATGGAGGGGAATAAGAAACTAAATTTTTTAGAAAGTATTTAATTATTAAAAGAAAACTAAGGGTACCGATAATTTTGGGAGAATGAGAAAATAAAGAAATGATAATAAGAGGGAGAGACTATTTAAATAAAAATAATAAGGATAAAACTGTCAAGTGAAAGATTAGCCACAAAGCATGAATATATGCACTTATATAATAGTATGATATATAATGGGACCCTAAATAACACCTCTATTGGTGTATTTAGATCTTGTCATTTTGTTTCGATTGCTCTTTGTCCAATTAACAAAAATCTTTAAGTTAAAAGCAAAATAGGATTTTTATTAAAAAAAAAATTTGAAAGTGACTAATCATTATTTCATTTTTGAAAAGTTATCTTTGTCTTGTACATTTTTCAATCGAAATGGAAAGATTTACCATTATTGAAAGAAAAAAAATGTAATATAAAGAAGATAAAAAAAAAAAAAA